>NC_074665.1:17022557-17072557 GCF_029448725.1 Salvelinus fontinalis
AATGTTCCTATATAGTTACTGTAATATATGTTGAATGTTCCTATATAGTTACTGTACTATATGTTGAATGTTCCTATATAGTTACTGAACTATATGTTGAATGTTCCTATATAGTTACTGTACTATATGTTGAATGTTCTTATATAGTTACTGTAATATATGTTGAATGTTCCTATATAGTTACTGAACTATATGTTGAATGTTCCTATATAGTTACTGAACTATATGTTGAATGTTCCTATATAGTTACTGTACTATATGTTGAATGTTCCTATATAGTTACTGTACTATATGTTGAATGTTCCTATATAGTTACTGTACTATATGTTGAATGTTCCTATATAGTTACTGTACTATATGTTGAATGTTCCTATATAGTTACTGTAATATATGTTAAATGTTCCTATATAGTTACTTGAAGTTAATTGAAAGTTTCACCCAATAGGTCTTCGTCAGGCTGATAGTAAATGAGGTATAGGCAGCTGAAACCTAGTCTCTCTCACTGCACCATGAGTCTGTAGAGGGAGACTAGCCCGGAGCGTAGACAACCATGTTAATGTATTTCTAAGAATTGATATTCATTTTATATTACATATTTATACCCAGCAACTGGGATCCCAGGAAATTGTTGAATATGTGCACACTACTTCTGAGAAATATCAAATGATCAAATCATGACATGACTATAAAGCTGTGAAATATCAAATAATGGCATATCTATAAAGCGTTTTTTAACAAAAACTGTGATTATGTCTCTCTCTCCCTCGAAAGACTCTTGATTAACTCAGTGAATTTATAATGCCCGAGAAGCCGGTGTTCGGAGGATATATTGGTGTATACTGGCAAACCGTGCCAATTTATACTCCAAACACCACCTTCAAAAACATTACCACTTTTATGCACCAGGTTACCAACATATTCAAATAATGATTGCCATATTTTCATTAAAAACATTATTTTGATGAATTTATTCATACTATTTTATCCTTCCAAGAGATACTGTCCTGACACAAATCTAGGGTTGCTACCCAAGCCGGCTGGTCGTTTGTTGTGTCGGTTCGGTAGCCAGAGATGCGACCCAGTCGTTAAGCATTTTTGTCTATGGGCCAGTCGTTCGTTCTAAATGTTCCATTGCCATACTGGCTGGCAACGTTCTTATCCCTTGCTTGCTAGCTAGCCAACTATGGCTAACTTACAGTCACGTCAATCAGTGCAGTCAAAATAACAACAGTAGCTGCATTTGCATGTTTAAGCTGTTTTCTAGTGACATTTATTTTGGATAGATTCACAAGAATGAGCGAATGATGCGCGATTTCAACTGGCATGGAAAATGTGCTCTCTCATCAGAACACTGTTGTTCAGAGGAGCTAGCCAACAACACAGCTAACACAATAATCACTTCTAACTGAAGCTGGAAAGACTGCAAACTAGCTGTATTTTGTTTTGATTTGCCAGTTTTCTATTGACATTTCTTTGTTTATACCCATAAAATGACGCTGATTCATGATTTCGACTGGCTGAGAAAAGCTGCCTGCCTACGTTCATTACTATGGGACAGCTGGTGATCGAATTTCAATATTGAAACAATGTTGCAAATGTCAGAGAGACAGACAGCAAGGTTAATACAAATCTCTGCTGTTGAAAACCAATTGCTAGTCTAAAAGAAATGCCAGATAATGTATAGATGCTTTTTACAGTGGAGATCAAGTTTAGAAAATTCCTGGCTGGGCTGATGATCCAGTGGATTGGGCTGATGAGACAGTGGATTGGGCTGATGATCCAGTGGATTGGGCTGATGAGACAGTGGATTGGGCTGATGAGACAGTGGATTGGGCTGATGAGACAGTGGATTGGGCTGATGAGACAGTGGATTGGGCTGATGAGACAGTGGATTGGGTTGATGAGACAGTGGATTGGGTTGATGAGACAGTGGATTGGGCTGATGAGACAGTGGATTGGGTTGATGAGACAGTGGATTGGGTTGATGAGACAGTGGATTGGGTTGATGAGACAGTGGATTGGGTTGATGAGACAGTGGATTGGGTTGATGAGACCATGGATTGGGTTGATGAGACACTGGATTGGGTTGATGAGACAGTGGATTGGGTTGATGAGACAGTGGATTGGGTTGATGAGACAGTGAATTGGGTTGATGAGACAGTGGATTGGGCTGATGAGACAGTGGATTGTGTTGATGAGACAGTGGATTGGGTTGATGAGACAGTGGATTGGGCTGATGAGACAGTGGATTGGGCAGTCAGATGGAACAGAGTTAATAAGCATTTCAATGGCATAGCTTTAGCCGATGGTAACTTGTGGAATAGACAACGGCTGGAACGCCGTTTTAACCAATCAGCGTCCAGGATTAGACCCACCCGTTGTATAATGGTTTATATTACTTCCATTGTCTAACCAATAGAACACAGTGGACGTTTGAGGGTTCTATTACCTTCAGATACAATTGTATTCCGACATGACCTGAACCCTCCTCCTCCACTCCTCTACAGTCTGAGGAGTCAAAGGTCATTAAACATATCAAATTAAACTTGATTTATAGAGCACATTTCTTACAGAGGATGCATTTCAAAGTGCTTAATAAATAAAATAACTAAAGGTGCAAAAGACAAAAACAAAATATATTTCCTAAATTAGACAAATGAAAATTGTAAAACAATAGTAAAACAACACTGAGAACTAACACATTAAAATAAATACAAATAAGTAAGATACAGTATAAATAAAAGAGATAGTATGACTAAAAGCACTCTAAGTAAAAGCACGGCTAAAAAGGTGTGTTTTATTCATTCATTTTGTTCATTCTTGAACATGTCGACAGTTTCTGAAGCACTCAGATCCTCCGGTAGGCTGTTCCAAAGGCAAGAACTATAGTGGCCTCACCAAACATTCTTCTTCTGACCTTTGGAACGGCTAAAAGGCCTAACCCAGAGTGTAACGGCTTTCCTCTTCCTCTTCATCAGAAGAGGAGGAGCAGGGATTGAACCAATATGCAGCGGAGTTTGAAGACACTATTTATTAAAGAAAACACGAACTCGACTATACACTAACAAAACAACAAACGACGTAGACGCACCTGAACATAAGAACTTACATATAACGAAGAACGCATGAAACAGGAACAGACTACATAAACCGAAAAACAAACAAACCGAAAACAGTCCCGTGTGGCGCAACGACATACACAGACACAGGAGACAACCACCCACAACGAACACTGTGAAAACACCTACCTAAATATGACTCTTAATTAATTAGAGGAACGCCAAACACCTGCCTCTAATTAAGAGCCATACCAGGCAACCCATAAACCAACATAGAAACAGAAAACATAGAATGCCCACCCAAACTCACGTCCTGACCAACTAACACATACAACAAACTAACAGAAATAGGTCAGGAACGTGACACAGAGGACCTGAGGGATCGACTGGGCATATACTGTATCTTAAAAGCAGATATGCCATTGGGTGCAAGGCCACATAGTGCGTAAAAAAAATCGATATAGCAATTTTAAAATCAATTCTAAAACTAACAGTCAACCAATTTAGAGACTTTCAAATACCTGTTAGGTGTGATCTCCTTCTGGTCTTTGTAAGGACACGTGGTGCTGAACTCTGAATTGAGTTGGTTAATGTTGTTTTTGGGATGACCGGACAGCATTGCAAAAATGCTAGTGATAAAAGCATGCTTTGGTCTGTCAGTGTTGGCCCAGCAGAGAAACAGACACCCTTTGGCAATATTTCTTAAGTGATAAAAAGCTGATTTTTGTTGCATTACAGATGTGGGCACAATGGGCCTCAAAATGTAGGTCAGAGTCTAAAATCACAACTAGGTTTTTAGCCTGGTTGGTTGTATCTAGTGCCAGGGGATTGTAAAAGTGCTGTCAAGTTCTCTGAATTGGCTCTTAGCAACAATAACCAGAGCCTCTGTTTTGTTTTTGTTCAGCTGTAGGAAGTTTTGTGCCATCCATATATTTATGTCAGAGATACATTCAAGCAGGGTGTTTATCGGGCTATCGCCATCTGAGGACACAGAGTAATACAGCTGTGTAACATTGGCGTACCTAATAACGCTGCCAAGGGATAACATGTAAAAACTCAAAAGTATAGGGCCCAAAATCAATCCTTGAGGTACGCCACATGAGATCTCTAGTTTTCCTGAGGCATGGTCTCCCAGGGCAACAAAATCGTCTCTGTCAGTCAGATGTGTCTTAAACTAGTTCAGCACTAAGCCTGAGAGGCCAACCCAATTCTGGAGTCTGTCCAGGAGGATACCATGATCTACACACAAAAAAATGATGGTTGTAAATAGTACCAGATAGGGGTTCTCTGGCTTGTAACCTTAGAGGAACCCTTTTTGATGCGATATATAATGATGTTATAAAGAACCCTTTCCTAAGGTTATACTGTAAATACCACCAAGAAAAGGGTTCCCCAATGGTTACAACCCTTTTTGGGGCTGGTTACAACCCTTTATAGAACATTTATGGAGAATGGTTCTGTCACGTTCCTGACCTGTTTTCTGTTGTTTTGTATGTGTGTGATGGTCAGGGCGTGAGTTTTGGGTGGGCAGTCTATGTTTTCTGTTTCTATGTTGGTTTTGGGTTGCCTGGTATGGCTCTTAATTAGAGGCAGGTGTTTTGCGTTTTCCTCTAATTGAGAGTCATATTAAGGTAGGGTGTTCTCACTGTTTGTTTGTGGGTGATTGTCTTCCGTGTCAGTGTATGTGCGCACCATACGGGACTGTTTCATTGTCGTTAGGTATTTGTAGTCTGTTCCTGTTCGTGCGTTCTTCACGTTGTATGTAAGTTCGTGTCCAGGTCTGTTTACTTCGTTTTGTTGTTTTGTAAAGTATCAAGTGTTCTTCGTGTGTTTAGTTTCGTCTTGTTTATTAAAATTCATTATGTATTCACAACCCGCTGCATTTTGGTCTTTCGATCCTTCTCTCCCCTCCTCGTTTGAGGAGGAGGATTACGACACCCGTTACAGAATCACCCACCAAACCCAGATCAAGCAGCGGGTTAACGGACAGCAACGACAGCAGCAGTGGGAGAAGGAGGATTGGACATGGGAAGAGATCCTGGACGGTAAAGGACCCTGGGCAGAGCCAGTGGAGTGTCGCCGCCCCAAAGCGGAGCTGGAGGCAGCGAAAGCGGAGAGGCGACTTTATGAGGAGGCAGCACGGAAGCAAGGCTGGAAGCCCGCAAATACTACCCAAAAATTTCTTGGGGGGGGGCTAAGAGGTAGTGGGCCGAGGGCAGGTAGGAGACCTGCGCCCACTTCCCAGGCTAACCGTGGAGAGCGGAAGTACGGGCAGACACCATGTTACGCAGTAGAGCGCACGGTGTCTCCTGTACGGGTGCATAGCCCAGTGCGGGTTATTCCACCTCCCCGCGCTGGTAGGGCTAGATTGGGCATTGAGCCAAATGTCATGAGGCCGGCCCTACATATCTGGCCACCAGTACGTCTCCTTGGGCCGGCTTACATGGCACCAGCCTTACGCATGGTGTCCCCGGTTCGCCAACACAGCCCAGTGCAGGTTATTCCACCTCCCCGCACTGGACGGGCTACGGGGAGCATGCAACCAGGTAAGGTTGGGCAGGCTCAGTGCTCAAGGGAGCCAGTACGCCTACACGGTCCGGTATTTCCGGCGCTACCTCCTCGCCCCAGCCCAGTACCACCAGTGCCTACACCACGCACCAGGCTTCCAGTGCGTTTTAAGAACCCTGTTCCTCCTCCACGCACTCTCCCTATGGTGCGTGCCTCCAGCCCAGTGCCTCCAGTTCCGGCACCACGCACTAAGCCATCTGTGCGTCTCCAGAGCCCTGTACGCACTGTTCCTTCTCCCCGCACTCGCCCGGAGGTGCGTGCCCTCAGCCCGGTACCTCCAGTTCCGGTACCACGCACCAGGCCTATAGTGCGCTTCGAGAAGTCAGTGTGCCCTGTCCCTGCTCCCCGTACTAGCCTTGAAGTGCGTGCCGTCATCCCGGTACCTCCAGTTCCGGCACCACGCACCAGGCCTACTGTGCGCCTCAGCAGGGCAGAGTCGGCCGTCTGCCCAACGCCTTCTGCACTGCCTGTCTGCCCAGCGCCGTCTGAGCCATCTGTCTGCCCAGCGCCGTCTGAGCCATCTGTCTGCCCAGCGCCGTCTGAGCCATCTGTCTGCCCAGCGCCGTCTGAGCCATCTGTCTGCCCAGCGCCGTCTGAGCCATCTGTCTGCCCAGCGCCGTCTGAGCCATCTGTCTGCCCAGCGCCGTCTGAGCCATCCGTCTGCCCAGCGCCGTCTGAGCCATCCGTCTGCACAGCGCCTTCTGAGCCATCCGTCTGCACAGCGCCTTCTGAGCCGTCCGTCTGCCACGAGCCATTAGAGCCGTCCGTCAGTCAGGAGCCGCTAGAGCCGTCCGTCAGTCAGGAGCTGCCAGAGCCGCCAGCCAGTCAGGAGCTGCCAGAGCCGCCAGCCAGTCAGGAGCTGCCAGAGCCGCCAGCCAGTCAGGAGCTGCCAGAGCCGCCAGCCAGTCAGGAGCTGTCAGAGCTGCCCTTCAGTCATGAGCTGCCCTCCAGTCATGAGCTGCCCTTCAGTCATGAGCTGCCCTTCAGTCATGAGCTGTCCTTCAGTCATGAGCTGCCCTACAGTCATGAGCTGCCTTACAGTCATGAGCTGCCCTACAGTCATGAGCTGCCCTACAGTCATGAGCTGCCCTACAGTCATGAGCTGCCTTACAATCATGAGCTGCCTTACAGTCATGAGCTGCCCTACAGTCATGAGCTGCCCTGCAGTCATGAGCTGCCCTGCAGTCATGAGCTGCCCTGCAGTCATGAGCTGCCCTGCAGTCATGAGCTGCCCTACAGTCATGAGCTGCCACTCAGTCCGGAGCTGCCACCCAGTCCGGACCTGCCAGAGTCCCTCAGCCCGGACCTGCCAGAGTCCCTCAGCCCGGACCTGCCAGAGTCCCTCAGCCCGGACCTGCCAGAGTCCCTCAGCCCGGACCTGCCAGAGTCGCTCAGCCCGGACCTGCCAGAGTCCCTCAGCCAGGACCTGCCACCCCTTATCCCGGTGCTGCCCCTTATCCCGGTGCTGCCCCTTATCCCGGTGCTGCCCCTTCATTTAGGTCACAGGTGTCAAACTCATTCCACAGGGGGCCGAGTGTCTGCGGGTTTTCGCTCCTCCCTTATACTTGATTGATGAATTAACATCACTAATTAGTTAGGAACTCCCCACACCTGGTTGTCTAGGGCTTTATTGAAAGGAAAAACCAAAAACCTGCAGACACTAGGCCCTCCGTGGAATGAGTTTGACACCCCTGATTTAGGTGGTTTTAGTTGGAGGGTGGTCATTGGGAGGGGGATACAGAAGCGGGGAGTGACTATGGTGGTGTGGGGACAGCGTCCGGAGCCTGAGCCACCACCGTGGTCAGATGCCCACCCAGACCCTCCCCTGGACTTTGTGTTGGTGCGCCCGGCGTTCGCACCTTGAGGGAGGGGGGTTCTGTCACGTTCCTGACCTGTTTTCTGTTGTTTTGTATGTGTGTGATGGTCAGGGCGTGAGTTTTGGGTGGCCAGTCTATGTTTTCTGTTTCTATGTTGGTTTTGGGTTGCCTGGTATGGCTCTTAATTAGAGGCAGGTGTTTTGCGTTTTCCTCTAATTGAGAGTCATATTAAGGTAGGGTGTTCTCACTGTTTGTTTGTGGGTGATTGTCTTCCGTGTCAGTGTATGTGCGCACCATACGGGACTGTTTCATTGTCGTTAGGTATTTGTAGTCTGTTCCTGTTCGTGCGTTCTTCACGTTGTATGTAAGTTCGTGTCCAGGTCTGTTTACTTCGTTTTGTTGTTTTGTAAAGTATCAAGTGTTCTTCGTGTGTTTAGTTTCGTCTTGTTTATTAAAATTCATTATGTATTCACAACCCGCTGCATTTTGGTCTTTCGATCCTTCTCTCCTCGTTTGAGGAGGAGGATTACGACACCCGTTACAGGTTCTATAAAGAATCTTTTTCAATCTGAAAGGTTCTTTGTAAAGCCTTTTGATCCTGACGAGAGAATTAAGACTGATTTTGTCAACCGTTCTCAAGGCCATACACAAGTCTTTCACAGGACACTGTCACTGGCTATAGTCATATACAACATGTAATAATGTAACAGATTAGATCAAATGGAATGACACTCTCACTCACGGTTGCACAAAAAGTGCTGTGAACAAACTATGCCCGCATATATTATAAAGAGACACATTTTATTATAATTTATTATAATCCCCCACATTTTTTAAACCCAAAAGGTTATTTGAGTCAGTATGGTTCCCAATAGAACCATCACCCTTTCCAAAGAAACCCTGAGGAACCCTCTTGTGCGTGTATTCTATAGTATGCAAAGCTGCATTTAAGACAATGAGTAGAAGACAGAGATTTGTAGCATCAGTGTTAATCTGAAATTACCGTCTCTTTGCTTTGGTGGGTACGAAAACAAGACTGGAATATTTCCAAAACATAATCACTGCTGACCTGTTCTAACCTCTAGTAAGAACTAGGGTCGACGCCCTCTCTCCCCATGAATACACACACACAAACAAGTGCAGACGTAACCACATATACACATTCTTCGGTGCTAGAGTAGGCAGGGTGCCTGTGAATGAGTCGGTCAGCTGTGACTGTGCTGAAATCAATTTCCAATATCTACGTGTTTGTCTGAGGAAGAGCTAAGGGGCTGTGGGGGCAAGGACAACAATTGTTGGCCCTCTTTCCCATTCCGTCGACAACACAATCCCTGCTTTCTGTAATATCTAGGAGTTCAGCCGGAACTCACCCACTTCCTCTCTTTAATCCCTCTGTGTGTGTGTTTGTGCGTGTCTACAGTGTGTGCACATGCATGCACGTGTATACCGTCAACTGCCCCACATCTGTGTCCTTCAGTTCATACAATAAAAAAGCCATTTGTTTTGGTAAACAGGGTCGGTGCTTGAGTAATATAACCCCTCTCAAATTCATACCTATGGATGCAGTGACTGACCATCCATGAGATCAAAACTATAGTTTTAACTGTGTTTTGAGGCTATAGTGTTAGTTTACGTTGACTTTGTTTGGAAACATTGACATCAAAAAAACGCTTATATTTTGGGTTTGACAGTTGAACTAAGCTCATGAGGCATTTACAAGTTATATTCTTCAAGAATCAATGTCAATAATTCATTAATTTAACAGTCCAAAATGTGATGTAGCAACTGTAGAATGCCCCTTTAAACCCACAGTAGAAACTCTAAAGACAATCTAAAGACAACTGAATGATTGTGTGTGTGTGTGTGTGTGTGTGTGTGTGTGTGTGTGTGTGTGTGTGTGTGTGTGTGTGTGTGTGTGTGTGTGTGTGTGTGTGTGTGTGTGTGTGTGTGTGTGTGTGTGTGTGTGTGTGTGTGAGTGTTACAATTAGAGTTAGAATTAAGGTTAGGTTTAGGGATTAGGTTTAGGAGTTTAGGGTTAGGTTTAGTGTTAGGGTTAGGGGCTTGGGGTTGGGGTTAGGGTTAAGGTTAGGGTCAGGGATTAGGTTTAGGAGTTTAGGGTTAGGTTTAGTGTTAGGGGTTTGGGTTAAGGTTAAGGTTAGGGTTAGGGGCTTGGGGTTAGGGTTAAGGTTAGGGTCAGGGATTAGGTTTAGGAGTTTAGGGTTAGGTTTAGTGTTAGGGGTTTGGGTTTGGGTTAAGGTTAGGGTTAGGGGCTTGGGGTTAGGGTTAAGGTTAGGGTCAGGGAAAATATCATTTTTAATGGGAATAATTGTTTTGTTCCCCGCAAGGATAGTAAAACAAACGTGTGTGTGTTAAATTGAAGGATATTAAAACAACTGGCCCAGCGTCGTCTTGGTTAGGGAAGGGTTTGGCCGGCTGGGGTGTCCTGGTCCCATCGCGCTCTAGCGACTCCTTGTGGCGGCAGGGCGCAGTGCACGCTGACTTCGGTCGCCAGCTGTACGGTGTTTCCTCCCACACATTGGTGCGGCTGGCTTCTGGGTTAAGCGTGCAGTGTGTCATGAAGCTTCACGGGGTGGTGTTTTGGAGGACACATGGTTTAGGAGTTTAGGGTTAGGGATTTGGGGTTAGGGTTAGGGAAAATATAATTTTGAATGGGAAAAAATATTTGGTTCCCAAAAGGATAGTAAAACAAATGTGCGTGTGTGTGTGTGCAGGCTTGTGTTATTATCGTCATGGATACCGGAAATCCCCCAAGGTCCACAGAAGGATAGAAAAACAAGAAAATATATACATCTGACCACACTATATATTCATACACCAGACAGAGTACAGGGGGGGGGGGGGGGGACTGTGTGTCTGTGCAGGGCAGGTTAATTTATAAATGTAATCTGTTACAGTTACTAGTTGTAATCAGCAACGTAACTTTTGGATTACCCAAACTCAGTAACGTAATCTGATTACTTTTGGATTACCCAAACTCAGTAATGTAATCTGATTACTTTTGGATTACCCAAACTCAGTAATGTAATCTGATTACTTTTGGATTACCCAAACTCAGTAACGTAATCTGATTAATTTTGGATTACCCAAACTCAGTAATGTAATCTGATTACTTTTGGGTTACCCAAACTCAGTAACGTAATCTGATTACTTTTCAATTACCCAAACGCAGTAACGTAATCTGATTACTTTTGGATTACCCAAACTCAGTAACGTAATCTGATTACTTTTGGATTTCTACTTTCCCCTTAAGAGGAATTAGAAGAAGACAAAAAGGATTCATCAAAAGCATTTGGTGTGTCATCATAGCGATCTCTGATTGGTGGTCATCATTTGGTGTGTCATCATAATGGTCTCTGATTTGTGGTCAGACTCTCTCAGGTGGAACAAACTTAAACTTGCACCTTTTTTTAATGCTGATTTGAATGTCAATGAGAAAACAAAAAGCTGTCAATGTTGTCCCCCTGCAAACATCCTTTCTCAATTTGAAAGTAGTCCAATACTTTTCAAAAGTATCTGTAATCTGATTAGTATATTTTTGCTGGTAATTTCACTGATTGCAGTTACAGTTTTTTGTAATCAGATTACATGTAATCAGTTACTCCCTAATCCTGTGTATGCGAGATTGCCTGTGTCTGTGTGCACTGTGAATGCATGCATGTGTGTTTTTCCTTGTCAGCAGGTAGTAAATGTTAGTGCGTGAGCTGCTAAAATGCTAATTGGCTTAGACAAAGGGAGGAACAAGAGGAGCAGGAAGTAGAGTAGGAAGTAGGGCAGGAATGAGGAAGAGGATGATGATTGATGGAGCTGAATTTCTACTGTCACACTGTTGCATCTCCAACCTCTTTAACCTTTACCTAACACCTACCCTAACCTTAACCGCCCATGGGTTATGACCCAATCTTAACCCGTCAAGGTTCTTGCGTCACTGAAAGCCTTATTTTTTACAAGTAAATGTCATGTTTCTTTGGGTACAGCTTATTTCTTTGTTCCAAAAATCCAATGTTTGTGTCTGTTGGATGAATGTCAAATATCAACCTGAGGTTAAGTTGCCAAACACACACGCACGCGTGCGCGCACCTGTGAATGTAGCCCGAGGGACGAGCTATGCGGCAGGGCTTCAGTCTGTCAGTAACGCACAGTGAACCGAGTGTGTGTGTGTTTGTATGTGTGTGTGCGTGTGTGTGTGTAATAAAACGCACACACACATATTTTGTAAGTACTTTTTAACACCAAAACTATTGCTAAGTGAGGTGCCACCAACACAAAGGAGACGGAACCTTAACTTTGATGGAGTATTGAAACACATCCTCCTGAACTAACCTCGACTAACCAGTGCCCCCACACATTGACTCTGAACCGGTACCCCCTGTATATTGCCTCGCTATTGTTATTTTACTGCTGCTGTTTAACTATTTGTTACTTTTATTTTAAATGTTTTACTTATCTATTTTTCACTTAACACTTATTTTTCTTAAAACTGCATTGTTGGTTTAGGGCTTGTAAGTAAGCATTTCACTGTAAGGTTTACACCTGTTGTATTTGGAGCATGTGATAAATTCAATTTAATTTGATATGCTAAATAAGTTATTTGAGCTTTTGAGGATATGCTCAATAATTTTACAAATATTCAATCCATTTCATTCTTTCAGACACAATCATTTTTGTATTCCCTCTGGATAAAGGACTCGCACAAACCACAAGCTAAAAGCACTGTAACTGGTAGCCTAGCAACAATAATGGCATATTTCTTGCTGCGGAGTTCCAACTGCCAACTATGTAAACGGTGTGGTCGAACTGACCACTGGAGAGACAAAGAAGTGTGAAGCTGTTCTGAAAATACCTAAAAGAAGTTAACGCTAAAGTGAGTAGCTAATTGAGATATGTTTTATTTATCTGAGTAACTAGAATCAAGAACGTTAGCTAATTTGGCCAGTAGCCAGTAGGGATAGCCAGCTAGCTAGGCTTCATAGGGGGATACAAGTGAACTGGTAGCCTGGCTAGCCAATAAATAACAATAGTGCCTTCCCTTGAGGGATTTTTTTATACCCTATCTAGTCCCAAGGTGACAGCTAACGTTTTCAAACGGTTAGACATATTTTGTATTACTGGTTAATATAAGAGAACTAGCTAGTTAACTAACTAGCAACTTGGCTAGCTAGCTAACTTAGTTCCAGTTAGTTTTCTCATCATGAATGAAGCAGGTAGAGCAGCTGCCTTGTGGTATGGTTATGCGTAATGACAATGTTTTCTTGAAATATCGACACAATTTTCATTCATTGACAGTTTGGAGTGGATCACAGACCAACACTACCACCATAATGGGTCTGACTGCGAGGGACCACCACTGACGACCCAATCTGCACCCATCGCATCGAAACTACTATGTAAACTGGAAACCATACATCCTGAGGTTGCATTTATTGTAGCTGGGGATTTTAACAAAGCTAACCTGAGAACAAGACTTCCTAAATTCTATCAGCATATCGAATGCGCGACACGAGCTGGTAGCAATATGGATCATTGCTATTCTTACTTCCACGATGCATACAAAGTCCTCCTGCGCACTGCCTTCGGCAAATCTGACCATGACTCCATTTTGTTGCTCCCAGCTATAAACAGAAACTAAAACAGGAAACGCCCGTGCTCAGGTCTATCCAAAGCTGGTCTCACCAATCGGATTCCATGCTTCAAGGTTGCTTCGATCACATGGACTGGGATATGTTCCTGATAGCCTCAGACAATAACATTGATGAATACGCTGACTCGGTGACCAAGTTTATTAGCAAGTGCATCAGAGATGTCGCACCCACTGTGACTATTAAAACCTTTCCTAACCAGAAACCGTGGATTGATGGCAGCATCCACGCAGAACTGAAAACGCGAACCATCGCTTTTAATCATGGCAAGGCGACTGGAAACCTGACCGAATACAAACAGTTCAGCTATTCTCTCCGAAAGGCAATCAAACAAGCAAAGCGTTAGTATAGAGACAAAGTAGAGTTGCAATTCACCGGCTCAAACACGAGACGTATGTGGCAGGGTCTACAGTCAATCACGGATTACAAAAATAAAACCAGCCCCGTCGCGGACATCGAAGTATTGCTCGCAGACAAATTAAACAACTTCTTTGCTCACTTTGAGGACAATGCAGTGCCACTGACATGGCCTGCTACCTAAGCCTGGGGGCTCTCCTTCTCCATGGTCAATGTGAGTAAAACATTTAAACGTGTTAACCCTCGCAAGGCTGCAGGCCCATATGGCATCCCTAGCCGCGTCCTCAGAGCATACGCAGACCAGCTGGCTGGTGTGTTTACGGACATATTCAATCAATCCCTTTCCCAGTCTGCTGTCCCCACATGCTTCAAGATGGCCACCATTGTTCTTGTTCCCAAGAAAGCTAAGGTAACTGAACTAAATTACTATCGACCCGTAGCACTCACTTCTGTCATCATGGAGTGCTTTGAGAGACTAGTCAAGGATCATATCACCTCCACACCACCTGATAACCTAGACCCACTCCAATTTTCTTCCCGCCCCAATAGGTACACTGACGATGCAATCGCCATCACACTGCACACTGCCCTATCCCATCTGGACAAGAGGAATACCTATGTAAGAATGCTGTTCATTGACTAAAGCTCAGCATTTAACACCATAGTACCCTCCAAACTCGTCATTAAGTTTGCGACCCTGGGTCTCAACACCGCCCTGTGCAACTGGGTCCTGGACTTTCTGATGGGCCGCCCCCAGGTGGTGAAGGTAGGAAACAACATCTCCACCCCGCTGATCCTCAACACTGGGGCCACTACAAGGGTGTGTTCTTAGCCCTCTCCTGTACTCCCATGTCTGCGTAGCCATGCACGTTTCCAACTCAATCATCAAGTTTGCAGACGACACTACAGTGGTAGGTTTGATTACCAACAACAACAAGACGGCTTACAGGGAGGAGGTGAGGGCCCTCGGAGTGTGGTGTCAGGAAAATAACCTCTCACTCAATGTCAATGTTACGTTCCCCAGTTTCTGTGTTGTATTTGAGTGTGTGTGTTTCAGGAGATGGCTTCCTGGAAGCCTCCCCAACCAGCTGATTGGTCGACCCCAGGCTAATTGATGATTGGAGCTGACCCCGCCCCCTTGTCAAGAAGCAGCTGACTCTAATCACCATTGCCACCTGAAGATATAAAAGCCAGTGTTATGTTCAGAAGAAAAGAGATTAGAGGGAGATTGAATGTTTTGGAGAAATCATTAGAAAGAGATTAGAGGGATATTGAATGTTTTGGAGAAATCATTAGAAAGAGATTAGAGGGAGCTAATTGGTGTCTGTTATGTCTAATTGGTGTCTGTTATGTCTGTTATGTGTTATAGGACGCACTGTTTTGATTATTGAAATTGTTTGTTGTTCTGTTTCCTTTGTTCCCAGGGGGGAAGGAGAAGGCACTTTGGGAGTGCTTAGGCAAGAGGCCCGCGGGCATACATTTTCCCCGTAGTATATTCAATGTCTAGGCACACTAGGTAAGACCTGGGCGGACCACCCCCTGTATTTTGGTTAGGTCACCAGGTGGTGCTAAGATAGGTAAGTAGTGGGTAGGCAGGTTAGATAGAAGGGGAAGCTTTGATATTTACTTTCTTTGCTTTGGTTCCGTCCAGCCCCTTTTCCCCATATTACCGTTTAAGGAAATAAATCCTAGTAAATGGTAAATTCTGACTTTTGTCATCCTTACTCGCACCTACAGTCCATACCTCTTTCACTTCACGGGGAGTTGAGTTGTAGCAGGGTGTTGCGTTCCCTCTTCTCAGAGGCGTGTGTAACAGTCAACAAAACAAAGGAGATGATCGTGGACTTCAGGAAACAGCAGAGAGAGAATCCCCCTATTCACATCGACGGGACAGTAGTGGAGAAGGTGTGAAGTTTTAAGTTCCTCGGCGGACACATCACGGACAAACTGAAATGGTTCACCCACACAGAGAGTGTAGTGAAGAAGGCGCAACAGCAACAGCGCCTCTTCAACCTCAGGAAGCTGAAGAAATGTGGCTTGTCACCTAAAACACTCTTTTACAGATGCACAATCGAGAGCATCCTGTCGGGCTGTATCACTGCCTGGTACGGCAACTGCACCGCCCTCAACCGCAAGGCTCTCCAGAGTGTAGTGCGGTCTGCACAACACATCACCGGGGGCAAACTACCTGCCCTCCAGGACACCTATAGCACCCGATGTCACAGAAAGGCCAAAAAGATCATCAAGGAAAACAACCACCCGAGCCACTGCCTGTTCACAGCGCTATCATCGAGAAGGCGAGGTCAGTACAGGTGAATCAAAGCTGGGACCGAGACACTGAAAAACAGATTCTATCTCAAGGCCATCAGACTGTTAAACAGCCATCACTAACATAGAGAGGCTGCTGCCAACATACAGACTCAAATCTCTGGCCACTTTAATATATGGACTTAATAAAGGTATCACTAGTCACTTTAAATAACGCCACTTTAATAATGGTTACATATCCTACATTACTCATCTCATATGTATATATACTGTATTCTATACCATCTATTGCATCTTGCCTATGTCGCACGGCCATCGCTCATCCATATATTTATATGTACATATTCTATTCATCCCTTTACATTTGTGTGTATAAGATAGTTGTGTAATTTGTTAGATAACTTGTTACATATTACTGCATTGTCAGAACTAGAAGCACAAGCATTTCATTATTTCAACCATGTGCATGTGACCAATACAATTTGATTTAATTTGATGAAATTAAATGAAAAACAACATGTTTTAAACCTGACCCTGACTGCCTTACCTGGATTAACCCATAACCCTGACTGTTTATAGGCCATGTCCATACTAACTATGTAGAAGCTGGTAGATGAGTGTTATTGTATTGTATTACAGTACATCAATAAAGAACTCAGCCGCAGGTCTTTTCATTTTATTTGGTATATTAGGATTTCCATTAGCTTTTGCAGAAGCAGTAACTACTCTTCCTGGGGTCCACAAAATGCTGATACACTGATAGACAAAGACAGTCACACAAATTCAGAACACAACGGCATTCAAACAATACCACTAAAAAAGAACAAACAATACCACCAAAAAATAATGTTTGTGTTAGAGTGTGTTGTTGTACGCGTGTCCCCTCACAGTCCCCACCGTTCCATGAGATGTTGTTTAATACATTTTTTCAAGGTCATTTTGCTGTTGGCTTTGGGTACAAACACAGGTTTCGCACACAGGCACACACACCCTGTCATTAGTGGACCAGACTGTACTGGGAAAGCACCACCTCTCTACATTAATTAGCATATAATATAATTCATTTGGTTCATCATTGATCGATTATACACTAGCGTACAAAAGGTTGGGGTCACTTAGAAATGTCCTTGTTTTTGAAAGAAAAGCAAATGTTTTGTCCATTAAAATGACATCAAATTGATCAGAAATACAGTGTAGACATTGTTAATGTTGTAAATGACTATTGTAGCTGGAAACGGCTGATTTATAATGGAATATCTACATAGGCGGACAGAGGCCCATTATCAGCAACCATCACTCCTGTGTTCCAATGACACGTTGTGTTAGCTAATCCAAGTTTATTATTTTAAAAGGCTAATTGATCATTAGAAAACACTTTTGCAATTATCTTAGCACAGCTGAAAACTGTTGTTCTGGTTAAAGAAGCAATAAAACTGGCCTTGTTTAGACTAGTTGAGTATCTGTAGCATCAACATTTGTGGGTTTGATTAAAGGCTCAAAATGGCCAGAAACAAAGCACTTTCTTCTGAAACTCATCAGTATATTCTTCTTCTGAGAAATGAAGGCTATTCCATGCGATAAATTGCTAAGAAACTGAAGATGTCGTACAACACTGTGTACTACTCCCTTCACAGATCAGCGCAAACTGTCTCTAACCAGAATAGAAAGAGGAGTGGGTGGCCTCGTTGCACAACTGAGCAAGAGAACAAGTACATTAGAGTGTCTAGTTTGAGAAACAGACGCCTCACAAGTCCTCAACTGGCTGCTTAATTAAATAGTACCCGCAAAACTCCAGTCTTAACGTCAACAGCGAAGAGGCGACTCCGGGATGCTGGCCATTTTGGTAGAGTTGCAAAGAAAAAGCCACATCTCAGACTGGCCAATAAAAATAAAAGATTAAGATGAGCTGAGCCTGCTTGGCAGGGTTGGTCCTGCAAAGCCAAAGCCCCCTAAAGGGAGAGTATACTACACAAGGAAATTCTCAAAGCTGCTAATGAGAACCTTGACGACCTTGTACCTAGCCGGTGGGGATTCCGGTGGGGTGCCCTCACCCAGGCAGTGGCAGTGCTTGCAACACTAGCTGCAGTAACCCATGGGGAGGGGGTCACACTCGGACATTCAGAGAGGGGGTATATTATTGCGGCCCTGGTGGCACAAAATCAAAGTCGGACTGCATGGAGATGCTTGGGAATATGGCCAATACAGGTGACCATATTGTGGGTGTTTCAGGGAAAAGGTGTACATTTGACCTCCTTCCTCTAGGATGTGACAATGGTAAATAAAATCTCTAAATTTTTGCCCATTTTTTTGCGCGGTCTTGCAGGCCTTCTCATGCAGCTGTAACTGTAAGTGCATTTGTAAATCAAGACCTATCTTGAGTTGGACTCTGGGTTGGTGCAATTGTTGAGAAAGTGAGCTTATGGTTGTGTGGGGGTAAGGGTTGAGTGTGTGTGGGTGGGTGTATGTGTGTATCCCACAACTGTTGCGAAGGAGTGAAAGATGTTAGGGACAATAGAGGATGATCCACAGCAATATATAATACAAATCGAGGTGAGGGCGATGGAAATGCATTTGGCAGTTGATCTACTTCAATTCGGTAAATGGCACTGTGTTCTCTTTACAATGGATGGATCCCAGTCGGTTCAGGGCTATGGGATACAGGGAGTCGAGGGTGGTCTGCCGGGCATTGGGATGACAACCCAACTCGGGGTGAGGAGGGCTTTTAGCGGGTGGAATAGTAGGGACCAATTGGAGTTTACTTAGTAGAAATGCAAATATCATGGTACAGCTATATAGACACTCAATCATCATGTTACTTTTTAATGGTACGTTTACAAACATATATTTTGATAAAAAGAATTTAAAGGTGTGTCTCATTATGGTAAGTGGTGAAATAAGTATAGCCAGTTATAATTGTAATGGCCTAGCAGATAATAAGAAAAGACGATCAGTATTTACCTGGCTAAAAGAGAAGGAATATAATATCTATTGTTTACAGGAAACCCATTCAACAGTTTTAGATGAAGTTTTGTGGAAAAAGAACTGGGGGGCGAAATATATTTCTCCCATGGGCAAAGAAATTCAAAAGGGGTGATGGTTTTAATTAACAATAATTTTGATCCAAATGTGCAAATTGTCCAAACAGATCCTCAAGGTAGATGGATTATTTTAAATATGTTATTGGACAATAAACAGATATGGCTTATTAACCTATACGGTCCGAATAATGATGATCCAAGCTTCTTTGAAAATATATATAAGAATTTATCAACTCTACAAGCAACACTAGACTCTATTATTATGGTGGGAGATTTTAATACGGTCTTAAATACCTCTATGGATCGGAAAGGAAATCACACTACAAACTATCACCCTCAGGCACTTAAGGAAATCATGAATGTCATGGATATATTGGAATTAGTGGATATATGGAGACTTAAATACCCTGACCTAGTGAGGTATACATGGCGGAGGCTTAATCAAGCTAGTCGTCTTAACTACTTTCTTATGCCATTCTCTCTGGCACCAAAAGTTTAAAAAGTGTTGACAGGGGACAGAATGCGGTCGGATCATCACATAATTGGCATATATATTACTCTTACAGAATTTCTACGTGGGCGAGGATATTGGACATTTAATCAAAGCCTACTAAATGATAAATTGTTTAGAACTAGGACAGAAGAATTTATAACAGACTTTTTCAGACATAACATAGGTACAGCAGATCCCCTTATTGTATGGGACACTTTTAAATGTGCCTTTAGAGGCAATGCAATTCAGTACTCATCTATAAAACAAAAGCAATTTAGATCAAAAGAGTCCATATTAACAAAGGAAATTGAAGGACTAACAGTACAGTTAGATAGCAATAAAAACAGTACCATAGAGGCACAGAATACGTTAGAGGGGGGAAAAAAATTGAGGAACTTATTCGATAAATATCCAGTGTAATATATTATAAAAATTAAGCGAACTGGATGGAATATGGGGAAAATTTTGGGGATAATTTTTCAATCTTAAATATTGAAATGCTACCAAAAAAATCTATTAAAACTTGTTACAAATGATGGAGTCACGCATGATTCACCAAATTATATTTTGAAAGAGGAAGTAAAGTACTTTAAGAATATGTTTTTGTTTCAAGCTCCTCCATCTCCACTAACGGAAACTAATTGTATGGATTTTTTCCCTAATAATAATGTAAAATTAACATCTGTACAGAAAGACTCATGTGAAGGCCAAATTACAGAGGAGGAACTGCTTGATGCAATTGGGGACTTTAAGGATGGGAAGACTCCAGGGCTGGATGGCATACCAGTGGAAGTATACAAAACTTTTTTTGATATACTCAAAGGACCATTATTAGCTTGTTTTAACCACTCCTATATAAATGGTAGATTATCAGACACGCAACAAGAAGGTCTGATATCATTATTACTGAAACAGGACCCAAGTGGTATATATAAAGATCCAGTACATTTAAAAAATTGGAGACCTCTTACACTTCAGTGTTGTGATGCAAAAATCCTAGCAAAATGCTTGGAGCATAGAATTAAAAAAGTATTGTCAGATATTATTCATCCTAATCAGACAGGTTTTTTACATGGATGATACATTGGAGATAATATAAGACAAGTACAGGAAACAATAGAACACTATGAAATATCGGGGACACCAGGCCTGGTTTTCATAGCTGATTTTGAAAAGGCTTTTGATAAAATACGACTAGAGTTTATATATAAATGCCTAGAATATTTCAATTTTGGGGAATCTCTTATAAAATGGGTTAAAGTTATGTATAGTAAACCTAGGTGTAAAATAGTAAATAATGGCTACATCTCAGAAAGATTTAAATTATCTAGAGGAGTAAAACAAGGTTGTCCACTATCGGCATATTTATTTATTATTGCCATCGAAATGTTAGCTGTTAAGATTAGATCAAACAATAATATTAAGGGATTAGAAATCCGTGGCTTAAAAACGAAGGTGTCATTGTACGCTGATGATTCATGTTTTCTTTTAAAACCACAATTAGAGTCTCTCCATGGCCTCTTAGAGGATCTAGATACTTTTGCTATCCTCTCTGGATTAAAACCAAATTAAAATAAGTGTACCATATTACGTATTGGATCACTAAAAAATGCACATTTTACATTACCATGTAGTTTACCAATTAAATGGTCTGACGGAGATGTGGACATACTCGGTATACAAATCTCAAAAGAAAGAAATGATCTCACTCCAATATTTTTTTTAGAAAGTTAGCAAAAATAGATAAGATCTTGCTACCATGGAAAGGAAAATACCTGTCTATTTGTGGAAAAATCACCCTGATTAACTCTTTCGTCATATCACAGTTGACCTATTTGCTTATGGTTTTGTCTACACCTAGTGACCTGCTTTTTAAATTATATGAACAAAAAATATTCAATTTTATTTGGAACGGCAAGCCAGATAAAATTAAAAGGGCATATTTATATAACGAATATGAATTCGGAGGGCAGAAATTATTAAATATTAAAGCATTAGACCTCTCACTAAAGTCATCAGTCATACAAAAGTTATACTTAAATCCAAACTAGTTCTCTAGTCAATTGGTACGAATGTCTCATCCTATGTTCAAGAAGGGCCTTTTCCCCTTTATTCAGATTACACCTGCTCACTTTCGGTTGTTTGAAAAGGAAATCATCTCCAAAATATCTTTATTTTTTAAACAAGCCTTAAAAAGTTGGTTGCAATTTCAGTTTAATCCACCTGAAAGGACGGAACAAATACTACAACAAATATTGTGGTTAAATTCAAATATACTAATTGATTAAAAAAACTGTATTTATCGAATACATTTAAAAAAAAGGTATAATTTTAGTGAATGATATCATAAATAGGACTGGTGGAGTTATGTCACACATTCAGCTAACACAGACATATGGAAATGTCTGCTCTACCCAAAATTACAACCAATTAATTGCAGCATTACCACAAAAATGGAAGAGGCAAGTAGAAGGGGAAAAAAGTAAGGAACTTGTATGTTGGCCCTGTATTAAAGAACATAAATGGTTAAAGAAAAGTGTGATAAATAAAAACATATACCAATTTAATTTAAGGACCAAAAACTGACAGCTGTGCCATATAAATTGCAAAATAGTTGGGAAGAGATTTTCCATGTACCCATTCCATGGCACATGGTTTATGAATTGATACACAAAACAACGCCGGATTCAAAACTTCACATTTTTCAATTTAAATGACTATACAAAATTCTTGCAACTAATAGAATGTTATATATATGGGGGATACAATCTTCCCAGCTCTGCAGATTCTGCTGTGAGGAGGCAGAGTCATTAGATCATTTATTTTGGTATTGTCCATATGTAGCTCGTTTTTGGTCACAGATCCAGGAATGGCTGAAGAATTGCACATTTGCCTAGAACTAACGCTACAGATAGCAGTACTGGGTGATTTGAAAAGCCACAATCAATCAATCAATAATATAATAATTATTTTAGCAAAAATGTTTATTTTTAATTTACAATCTGTAGAAGCTATGAGAATAGGAAGGTTCAATTATTTTGTGAAGCATCACAGCACAGTTGAAAAATATATGGCAAATAGAAATCTGAAATGGATGATGTTGGAAGATAGATGGGAGGGGTTGAATGGAGCTGAAGGATGGGACTAATAACAAGATAAACAATGTAAAGCATACGGATCTGTAAAAAGTATATAGGTTCGGGAACTTTTGTGAAATAGCACAGTTTCAAATAGAACTGGATGGACATCAGAAATAGAGGAAGGAACAAACAAGAGAGAATTATTGTAAAGTAGACTGTGTCTGTAAAATGGGTATACGATGTATAAATTGAAGGTAAAAGCAGAAGTGTTTATTAGTTTACTCCAATTGGGGGATCGGTGGTAGGGTTTGCGGGGAATAATAATAAAGGTATACTCTTTTAAAAAGTATGTATGTCTATATAGGCATGTTAATGTATATATGTGTATATGTCTGCATGCGTGTATGGATATATATATTTACCCCCAAAAATACGGGTGATTGGAAATGATGCAGACAATTACATTGGAAGCAACATTATTTCCGCAATATTAAGCTGATCCAACCCTAAGAATTTATAAATTTTTTATTAAAAAAATAAAAGATGGGCTAAAGAACACAGACACTGGACAGAGGAACTCTGCCTAGAAGGCCAGCATCCCGGAGTCGCCTCTTCACTGTTGACGTTGAGACTGGTGTTTTGCGCGTACTATTTAATGAAGCTGCCAGTTGCCAGTTGTCATTTACAACATTAACAATGTCTACATCGTATTTCTGATTAACTTCATGTTATTTTAAAGGATAAAAAAAGTGTTTTTCTTTCAAAAACAAGGACATTTCTAAGTGACCCCAAACTTTTGAACATTAGTGTATGTGCATCATTTGGAAAACACAGATTGGTCATTGAGAAACTCAACTTGAGTAATCCTCATTAAGCTACAAAAGTGTCTATTTTCAACCTTAACATGTGTTGCCAATACAACAGAACAGGTGAACCGGAAATTACATTTACTCTCACGGGAGTTCAAAAAGAACGATCTAAAAGCCAAACCAATATCCAGTCTTCTGATCTGACCCGGTGGATCATAGCTCACTCACCCAACTAAGGGGGCGGCAGGTAGCCTAGTGGTTAGAGCGTTGGGCCAGTAACCGAAAGGTTGCTGGATTGAATCCCCGAGTTGACAAGGTAAAAATCTGTCATTCTGCCCCTGAACAAGGCAGTTATTCTTATCATTTGTTCTTAACTGACCGACATGTTAAAAAAAAGTTTCAAATAACCCAGTGTGTGTTCTGTCCACTATTTACCCAGCATTTTGTTGAGCGTATATTGGCCTACGTTGCGCTCGTGGATAATTCCTAGGCTCTGATTTCCGGCACCACCCCCCCCCCTCTCTGGTGTTCATTCATTCAGGTGCGCAGCTGAATGAAGATTGCCAGATGTGGGTCAAGCTGGAGCCATTCACAAAACAAAACATAGGCTACTTGCATAAACGTCATGAATTGTCTGCATTTTATTTGGTAAGCCAATACATTTATCTTAAGTATTTATACAGTTGATTGAATCACTTGAATGATTATGTTAAAATACCGTAAATCCACAGTGTGCCATATTTAGGCTATTATTTATAACATTAAAAAAACACGTGCTATAAATCTCACAGGTTCTTCGTAGATCCTTTTGAGGAACAATACAGTTTTTGGGGGGGTGTTCTGGTTAGCCATAATCTATTGTTAACATTACTTAGGCGTTATTATTATGTTGTTCATTGGCACAAGGCTATACCTGAGGTTTTCACAAGACACCACAACTGGCCATTGTCACATGTATCATGTAATGGCATAACACAACCGATTAGATCAACTGGAATAACACTCTCCCAAAAAGAGCCGAGCACCACCTCCCCCCTAAATATTCGACTGAGCCACCTTTGACCCTACATTTGAATTATCACTAAAATAGAAAATAAATCCCTTTAAAAACCGCTAAGAACCATTGAAGGGCTCAAAGGATTCTTTAAATCACGATTGTTCCACATAGAACCATCACCCGTGCAAAATAAACAAATAGAAGATGAACAAAAAAACGAGAAACAATCCAATCTCCAGAGCTGCCCGTGGGACACACTGTAACGCACCACATTCAAGCGGTGCACGCAGAGAACGGGCAAGCGGTGCACGCAGAGAACGGGCATCCCGCATCAACCCCTCTATTTAGGATGTGGATTTTATGTATGTAGGCTAGGCAAGTTATGGTATGTAGCCTAACGCGTGTTTGATCACTGCCTTCTAGTGACAGGTCTCCTAAAAGAGAATAACCAAAGAAATGATAAAAAACTTAGATTAAATAAATCACTGAACAGTCATCCAGCCAAAGTAGTGTCTGCCGTTAACTTACTGAGGTGGACGCGGGCGGCAGCTCCATCAGGCGATGCGCGCTTACAGAGCTGATGTTCCAAGGCGCGAGAGACGGGTCTTGCGTGGGGATGCTGGCGGCCTTGACTGGCGAGCGCGAGCTCATTTTTGCCAAGTGTGTCAGTCAAAATCTAGAGAGATAGAGACAGAAAGGGAGGAGGGAAACCGCGTTAGTAGTAGTGCTCTGCTTCAGTCCTCTAGCCACAGCATCACGACCCTGTCTCCCATAAACACAGAACAGACTGAGACCAGGGAGTGAGAAAGCACTCACATTCACTCACTAACCCTCTCTCACTCTCTTTCACCCTCTCCCTCTCACTATTTACACGTTCACGTGCGCCTCCGCCATGTGAAGAAATGTCCCAAAGCTGTGGAAATGTGAAAATGATGTAGGGAGCCAGGACTAGACTCTCTGATGGCCACTTATATACAGTCAACTGCGAAGTGGAATTCCATAAGGCAGGGATAATTAACAAGATTCAGCTGAGGGACGATTTTTTTTTATGCGTGGATGGTGGGGACCGATCCAAAATTACAAATAATTTGTAGACTGCAAATTGACCGCTAGAAGCCCAAACACATATAATATTTGACTAAAACATAATAATTTAAAACCTTGCTTACATTTGTATATTATCATGTGTCTCTCGATTACATGTGGGAATACTTGGGAACATATTTATTAAGTTAAAACCACTTGGAGCTGATTTCCTGGTGTTTTTACAGTCTTTTGTGTCTGACAATAAAAAATACAAATAAATTGTATTTATTTTTTTTGTTCAGAAAACTTGGAGCCAAATGAGACCACTCGTGGGGCCCCGAGTTGGGGAACCCTGCCATAAGGCATTATGTTATTTTTTAGGTTATTTTTGAGTTAGCACAATTTAAGTATCCCTAATTATATGCCACATGTATTTGTTTATGTCAGATTTTGAGACTTGATACATGTAACAGATGAAATACCTCCCAAATGAAATGTTAAACTGTTACTGAGGTGTATATCTTGTAAAACGACAGGGGGGATTTGTTCATTTGAATTTCATGCCGTATTATTCCTATTTAAAAGTGAAACTTGAATTTCATCATTCAAACACCTAGTGTGTCCCGAATCGCTACTCTCTGACTCTGAAGTCATCCTCTGATTTTGGTCAGCAACAGGTGACAACAGAGGGCCCTCTGAGCGAGTTGGTATGGGCTAGGCAGTGTTTTGTGATTCACCGATACAGAATGTGGTGATTAATTTAATCCCCCCCCCCCCCGCTGTCTCTGTCAGTTAAATTAAACTAGAGTAATTGTAAGAGAAAGGAATAGTAATCACAATTATAAATAATAATAGTCTCCCTCCTCCACCCCTCTCCTCCCCCCTCTGTCTCTGTAGGGAGTCTGTAGAAAACACAAACAAACCACAGACGCTACACTCTAAAAAATGATGGGCTAAAAACAACCCAATTTGGATTAATTGGTAACCCAGTGCTGGCTAAACAGTGGACAGAACACACGCCAAGTTATTTTGACTGAGCCAGGCTTTTTGGATTAGCCAAACATGGGTTAATTTCACTATCAGTTGTTGTTAATTTAACAATCAGTAGTTTTTTTAACCATCAGTTGGGTTGACCCGGCAGCTGCGTTTTTTATTATGTAATCCATATGTTATATTCAGGAAGCGTGGCCTATTAGGGGCGTAGCTTTCAATTAGTTATTTTTGGCCACCCGTGAGAGTAAACATCATTCCTGATCACAATGTTAAATTTGTACACTGCAAATGATAATTTCCCTTGTATATTTTTCAACATGACATATTCTAATCTAAATTTCCCATTATTATTAACATATGCCGACCCTGAGATACAATGTTAAGATATGTATTATTTACATATCCAGACATTGGCATATGGAACTCAAACGCTTGTGTAAACCGCATTAAAGAGATACTTCAGGATTTTGCCAATGAAGACCTTTATCTATTTTCCGGAGTCAGATGAACGTGTTGATACCATGTTTATGTCTCTGTGTCCAGTATGAAGAAAGTTGCAGGTAGTTTCGTGAGCCAGAGCTAACTAGCTTTAACACAATAACTGGAAGTTTGTGGGCATCTACCAGCACACTTTTATAGTGTATGACGTATGGATGTGTACGTGTTCCCGTTGTCTGAACCTTTCTCCAGTATGTGTGCTGTGTGTGTGTGTGTGTGTGTGTGTGTGTGTGTGTGTGTGTGTGTGTGTGTGTGTGTGTGTGTGTGTGTGTGTGTGTGTGTGTGTGTGTGTGTGTGCTGTGTGTGTGTGTGTGTGTGTGTGTGTGTGTGTGTGTGTGTGTGTGTGTGTGCGCGTGTGTGCGTGTGTGCGTGCTGTGTGTGTGCTGTGTGTGAGTGAGCGAGTATACGGTATGTTTAACAGAGACTACAGCAATCGGTAACGCAGGCGTGTATTGTAGTTGGTAGATAGATTAGTGTTGTTGTTAATGGCTCTGTTGTTTTGTCAGACCCTCGGACCCAGACCTGATCCTCTTACAGTATACAGCACATTTCACACACAAACGCACACACGCACACACAAGTACACACACATACACAATGGACTGCGGTCAGCGCTAAGCAGCTGATAAACATTACCCCGAACCCTCTGTCATGAGACTGATTGACCTACAGAACTTCATGGAAGTTCAAATCAACTGAGACTGATTTATAGGCATATTTACTCTGAAGAGTAGTCACATCTCAAACATTCACAGATGAATGAACTGAGATGCATCACCTGCAGGTGACAATTAGCATTTTAGCTAACCCTTCCCCTAACCCTACTTCTAACCGTAACCCAATTTGCATACCCTGCTACGGACATTTTTCTAACCTTTGTCATTAGTTCTCCTGACCACCAATGTTCTCTCCAAATTCTCCTTTGTTGTTGCTACGCAACAAGCAACCTGGTCTCAGAGAAAGACGTATAACGTACAATACTATACATCCTCCAAGATGTATGATAAATCTTTTTCAGTCTAGGGTCTATTTTGCTCCACTTCCTATCTGACTGACGTGCCCGAAGTAAATTGCCTGTTACTCAGGCCCAGAAGCCAGGATATGCATATAATTGGTACCATTGGATACAAAACACTTTGAAGTTTGTAGAAACGTTAAAATAATGTATGAGACTATAACACAATTGATATGGTAGGAGAAAATCCAAAGAAAAAACAATTTGAGAGCCCATGCTCTTTCAATGGAAAGCTATGGGTCCTATGCATGTCCAGCTCCCAGATTGCAATTCCTATGGCTTCCACTAGATGTCAAAAGTCTTTGTTCAAGGTTTCAGGCTTGTTTCTTCCCAAACGAGGAAGAATTTTGAGTTTTGGTACAGGGAGTCAGAGTTGGAAATCAGTAAGAGGACGTGCAATTGCTAATTTAGCTTTTCTATTGAACATACTTTTTTCCGTATGAAATATTATAGTTTAATTACATCATAGGGTACCTGAGGATTGAATAGAAATGTATTTTGACTTGTTTTAACAAAGTTTAGCGGTAGCTTTTTAGATTCCTTTCTCTGCATGTTGAACGAGTGGATTACTCAAATCGATGCGCCAACTAAACTGACTTTTTGGGATATAAATAAGGATTTTATCTAACAAAACGACCATGCATGTTGTAGCTGGGACCCTTGGGATTGCAAAGCAGAGGAAGATTTTCAAAAAGTAAGTGAATATTTAATGGCTATTTGTGATTTTACGAAGCCTGTGCTGGTTGAAAAATATTTTGATGTGGGGCGCCGTCCTGAAAACAATCACATGGCAAGTTTTCGTTGTAAATCCTATTGTAAATCGGACAATGCAGTTAGATTAACAAGAATTTAAGCTTTTAACCGATATAAGACACTTGTGTGTACCTAGATGTTTAATATCCATAACCTTTATGATTATTTATTTGAATTGCGCGCCCTCCAATTTCATCGGAAGTTGTCGACAGGTATCCTGCTGACGGGATGCCTAGCCCTTACGACATCCAATTCGTATTCTATTGTATGACCAGGTAAGACATGTAATACTATACATCCTATAATTCAGATGATATTGTGCGACCATTATTCCATTCATCATGTAACCTAATGTAATGTAATATATCATACTAAATGGAGGGTCATATTTACATACCAAATCCTACGAAATGCTCTCAGACCAGGTTACAGACATAGGCAGGAGGCAGACAGTCAGAATGAATGGTTCTTTAATGATATTTTCTCGTTTAAAATGGGGTTACAGTATACTATACTGAACAAAAATATAAACGCAACATGTAAAGTGTTTGTCCCATGTTTCATGAGAGGAAATAAAATATCCCAGAAATGTTCCATATGCACAAAAAGCTTGTTTTCCTCATATTTTGTGCACAAATTTGTTAATATCCCTGTTAGTGAGCATTTCTCCTTTGCCAAGATAATCCATCCACCTGACAGGTGTGGCATATCAAGAAGCTGATTAAACAGCATGATCATTACACAGGTGCACCTTGTGCTGGGAACAATAAAAGGTCACTCTAAAATGTGCAGTTTTGTCACACAACACAATGCCACAATTGGTTAATTAATATGTAAACCAAAACATACATGAGGAATAAATAAGATACTTCTAAATACGTAAATACAAATAAAGCAGACGAGGGGAAAAAAACAATTACCAACAAAAGCAATGGCCCCTCTGACCTCTGACATCCATGGGGAACCCACTCTTGGAGTTGGGCTACCATAGAATCAGAACCCATAGAATACAGATTACAGTGACTAGGTCATAATGTAGGTCTCCAACTCTGACTGTGCAGGTTTTAGTTCCAACCCCCGATTCAGGTAATCACGGCCCAGAACAAGGATCATGATAGGTTGTGATTGATTATATCTGAATCAGCTGTGTTAGTGCTTATGTGTTCAAGGTCAACTGCCCATTAGAACCAACTTCTCTGGTTTTAAACAGCCTATGTGGCACCGATATGAGTCACAAAATTCATTCTAGTGTTAAAATTGTCTAAAGTGTAAATAGTTTCATTTTTAAGTCCGTCTCGTCCAAAACCAGATTTTTGTAAGTAAGTTCGTCACAACTTACTGGAGAGTTGGTTATGGATTACTTCCATTTCCACTTTTGCCAATGATGCCCAATTGCAGACAACACGTTGACAACACATAGCCCAACTTCCTGTGAGTTGGGCTAGCATAGAAACAAAACCCGCCACCAGCTGCCATGTGGACATTTGTTGTCAAGTCTGCATAAGGGTGCAACGCATGCACATTTCACTCGGTAAATAGGACAATTTTGCCAGATGGCCAGGAATGGATTACATCCGACTAGCTTCTACTTGGTCTGTCAACCATCAAACCTGAGACTGCTGTGTTGTTGATACATTTTGTTTATAGATAGCTAGGTCAGCTGGCTAGTTACACGTCGTTGTTTTATAGGGTATGCCGCTATGATACTAGGCTATGATACTGTGATGTAACTAGCTAAATACATAGCCTCTCCTTAATGTGTAATGTGAGAGGAAGATTTGCATAGCTAACCCGAAGACATGTTTGATCCCTGCTAGCTAACGTTAGCTAGCTAACTATCTCATAATCAAGCAGCAAACCTGATGACGTTTGATGCATGTTGCCAGCTTGTGTTACAGGCCTCAGGCATAAGACCAAGAAAACAGATAGTTGTCACGACTTCCACCGAAGGTAGCTCCTCTCCCTGTTTGGGCGGCGCTCGGCGGTCGCCGGCCTACTAGCTGCCACCGATCCCTTTTCCTTTTCTTTTGTGTATCACCTGGTTTCACTTTGGTTAATTAGGGGGGTAATTTAATTCGACATTTCCTTTGGGGTTTTGTGCGGGATTATTTTCATGAACTGTCAGTGAGGTTGGGGTGCGTTTTATTTCCCTCATGTTCTACGGGGGGTTTTCCCTGGACTGTGTCTGAGTGGGGGATTTATCCACTGTATTTTACTGTAGACCCGAGTCCTGTTGGTTTTCTTTTGAGCTCGTGAAAATAAAACGCCCTTTCTTTGGAACTCGGTTCTCCTGCGCCTGACTCTACACCCACATCTCCTTGAGGAGATCTGACAGAATCCCGCACCGAAAAGAAGAATGGAGTCAGCAGGAGCGGACGTGCCCATCCCGTCCATGGAGGACCGGGTGCAACAGCACACGGCGGTATTACACCGTTTGGGGACAGCGATAGATCAGGTGTTGGCGAGAATGGAGAGATGGGAGAGGAAAGGCCTCTCTACCTCGTCTTCAGCCACTCTCCAGCCTGCACCACCACCTTCTCCGGCGGCGTCCGGCCCCAGCGGGATTCGGCTCGCTCTCCCGAGGGATTACGATGGAACGGCTGCCGGGTGTAAGGGGTTCCTGCTCCAGCTGGAGCTTTACCTGGCGACCGTTCACCCGACCCCCTCGGGAAAGGAGAGTGTTAACCTGTTGGGGATGGGGGCGCTGTTTAGACTATTTATGCTAATGTGGCTAATTTTTTAAACGGCTTCCCACAAAATCCTTGATCGTACAATATGCATATTATTATTATTATTGGATAGAAAACAGTCTATAGTTTCTATAGGAGTTGAAATTTTGTCTCTAAGTGGAACAGAGCCCATTCTACAGCAATTTCCCTGACATGGAGTCAGATTTGAGAAACGTTGGCCACTTTTCTGAAGTCATTTAAACGGGCACTGTCGTTGCTATGACTATACGGACACTTCTTACGTCTTCCCCTGGATGCCTTTACGTGATGACGATTCCAACGGGCTCGATTGCTCGTTCACAGGCCCTACAAATGAAAAAAACCTTTAGCTAGCAAGTCTTTTCTTGCTGCGTAACGCGCGTGGAAGACACCGACCCTCTCCTGTTCCAAGCATTAGTTTAGCCTGTTATATTTCTCCGGTCATCTTTTCACTCGTTATAGGAGTTACAAACATCACAAAGTAGTTAATTTAAAGCGTTTTATAGCAATTTATATCCGTTTAGTGCGATTTTGGGACATTTATTTTTGCAACGATGTGAAAAGTTGGTCACGCTTTTCAGTTCATCCCGAACGTAGTTGACATTTCCACATGGCAAGAGGACAGCTTTCCACCAAAAGACGATTTCTCCCAAGAAAGGATCCTTTGCCCAAGATACTGATGGAAGAACAGCTCAAGGTAGGACATTTTTATTATGATAAATCGTGTTTCTGTCGAAACATTTTAGTGGCTTAGGACGCCATGTTTTTTGACGTAGCTTCGCTTGGCGCAAACTGTATTGAAAAGTAAGGATAAATTAAAAAATGTAATAACGCAATTGTATTAAGAATTAAATTGTCTATCAATCCCTGTCCACCCTATATTTTTTAGTCACGTTTATGAGTATTTATGTATAAGAGTAGATCACTGTCTAAGTGGCGCAAGGACGTTTTCTTTACCAGCTTGTCTACATTTCACATTGTCTAACCATGATTTTGGTGGCTAAATATAAACATTTTCGATCAAACTGTATATGCATGTTGTAATGTGATGTTACAGGAGTGTCATCGGAAGAATTCTGAGAAGGTTAGTGAAAAAATTAATATCTTTTGGCGATGTTGACTTTTATCGCTCACTTTGGCTAGAATCAATGCTGGGCTGCTAATTGCTATGTGCTAAGCTAATATAACGATTTATTGTGTTTTCGCTGTAAGACACTTAGAAAATCTGAAATATTGTCTGTATTCACAGGATCTGTGTCTTTCGATTCGTGTATGCTGTGTATTTTTACGAAATGTTTGATGATTAGTAGTTAGGTAAACACGTTGCTCATTGTAATTATTCTAGTCCATTTGTGATGGTGGGTGCAATTGTAAACTATGCCATCTACCTGAAATATGCACTTTTTTCTAACAAAACCTATCCCATACCATAAATATGTTATCAGACTGTCATCTAATGAGTTTTTTTGTTGGTTAGGGGCTATAAATATCTTAGTTTAGCCGAATTGGTGATGGCTACTGGTGTTGGTGGACAAATAAAAGATGGTGGAATATGCTAATGTGTTTTTAGGTAATAGATGTACATCTTTACATATTGTGTCTTCCCTGTAAAACATTTTAAAAATCGGAAATGTTGACTGGATTCATAAGATCTGTGTCTTTCATTAGCTGTATTGGACTTTAATGTGTGAAAGTTAAATATTTTAAAAAAATATTTTTTTTGAATTTCGCGGCACTGGTTTTTCAGTGGGGGGGGGGGGGGAGTGCCGCTAGCGGCACGCTGATCCTAGACAGGTTAATGTCCTCGTCTTCTGTCTTTCAGGTAAAGCCCTGGAGTGGGCCAACGCGGTCTGGGAGGGCCCGGACTCGGCGAGGAACCATTACCCAGAGTTCACGGCTGTTTGAGCGGCTGTTTCACCTAAGGCAGGAGACGAGGAGCGCACAAGATTTTGTGCTGGAGTTCCGGACCCTGGCCGCCGGCGCGGCTTGGAATGACAGGGCCCTGATGGACCACTAGAGGTGTAGCCTACGGGAGGACATCCGCAGGGAGCTAGCCTGTCGGGAAACCACTCCTTCACTGGAACAGCTAATCGACATGTCCATCAGGCTGGACAACCTGTTGGCTGCTCGGGGGCGTCCTGATCAGGGTCTGTTTGTTCCACCTCCCAGCTCTCCTGCTCCGACACCCATGGAGTTATGGGGTGCTGCTGGTAGGGCCACCGCTGGAGGAGCTCATCTGGGAGTCGAGAGGGCAGGCAGAGCACGACTCGAACACCTCAGGTGAGTCAGCACCCGGCTCACCCAGAGCCCCGTGTTGGTCATATGTATGTTTTGATTTCCTTTCCTGAGTTTTCTCCTCATTCCCAGCATAAGGCGCTAGTCAATTCAGGCGCAGCGGGGAGTTTTATGGACCGCGGTTTCGCACGTAAGTTAGAGATTCCCTTGGTGCAGATAGACCAACCCTTCCCCGTGCACACCCTAGATAGTCGACCGTTAGGGTCAGGGTTGATCAGGGAGGCCACGGTTCCGCTGGACATGGTGACGCAGGGGGGGTCATGAGGAGGGGATTAGTCTCTTCCTCATTGATTCTCCTGCGTTTCCAGTGGTGCTGGGTATTCCCTGGTTGGCTTATCACAATCCTAAAATTTCATGGAAACAGGGGGCTCTTAACTTCTCTTGGGTAGGGGGCAGCATTCGGAATTTTGGATGAAAAGCATGCCCAAATTAAACTGCCAGCTACTCATCCCCAGAAGATAAGATATGCATATTATTAGTAGATTTGGATAGACAACACTCCGATGTTTCTAAAACTGTTTGAATCATGTCTGTGAGTATAACAGAACTTATTTAGCAGGCGAAACAGGACAAACCATTCAATTTTTTTTTGTGGTCACTCTCTTTTCAATGAGGATTCATTGGGAAACCAGATTTCTAAGGGACCTTCTTGCAGTTCCTACCGCTTCCACTGGATGTCAACAGTCTTTAGAAATTGGTTGAGGTTATTCCTTTGTGTAATGAAGAAGTACTGCCATCTTGAAGGAGGGTCACTCGAAGTGTCCTGTTTGTTAGAAGTGCGTGACCAGAAAGCTAGCTACAGTTGGTTTTAATCCTGTATTGAACACAGATCATCCCGTCTTCCATTTTCTCGATTATTTACGTTAGAAATACCTAAAGTTGTATTACAAAAGTAGTTAGAAATTGTTTGGCAAAGTTTACAGGTAACCTTTGAGATATTTTGTAGTCACGTTTCACAATTTGGACCCGGTGTTTTTCTGGATCAACCGCGCCAAATAAATTGACAATTTGGATATATATCGACGGAATTAATCGAACAAAAGGACCATTTGTGATGTTTATGGGACATATTGGAGTGCCAACAACAGAAGCTCGTCAAAGGTAAGCCATGAATTATATTTTTATTTCTACGTTTTGTGTCGCGCCTGCAGGGTTGAAATATGCTTCTCTCTCTTTGTTTACAATAGTGCTATCCTCAGATAATAGCATCGTTTGCTTTCGCCGAAAAGCCTATTTGAATTCTGACATGTTGGCTGGATTCACAACCAGTGTAGCTTTAATTTGGTATCTTTCATGTGTGATTTAATGAAAGTTAGATTTTTATAGTAATTTTTATAGTAATACATTTGAATTTGTCTCTCTGCTTTTTCTCTGGCTTTTTGCCAAGTGAGACAGTAGCGTCCCGCCTAAACTCAGATTTTTGGATATAAATATGAACTTTACCGAACAAAACATACATGTATTGTGTAACATGAAGTCCTATGAGTGTCATCTGATGAAAATCATCAAAGGTTAGTGATTCATTTTATCTCTATTTCGGCTTTCTGTTACTCCTCTCTTTGGCTGTAAAAATGGCTGTCTTTTTCGGTGACTTGGCTCTAACCTAACATAATCGTTTGGTGTGCTTTTGTCATAAAACCTTTTTGAAATCGGACACTTTGGCTGGATTTACAACAAGTGTATCTTTAAAATAGTGTAAAATACTTGTATGTTTGAGGAATTTAAATTATAGGATTTCTATTCTTTTGAATTTGGCGCCCTGCAATATCACTGGCTGTTGACGAGGTGGGACGCTACCGTCCCACATACCCTAGTGAGGTTAACCTCTTGACGCTAGGGGTCAGATTTTTTATTTATTTTAAATAACGTTCCCAAGGTAAATGGACTATTTCTCAGGTCCAGATCGTAGAATATGCATATAATGTACAGATTTGGATAGAAAACACTCCAAAGTTTCCAAAACTGTCAAAATATTGTCTGTGAGTGCAACAAAACTGATTCTGCAGGCAAAAACCTGAGGAAATCTAACCCGGAAGTGATTTTTTATATTTTTTTATCTGTGTTTCCTTGCCCGTCTTTCTTCCATTTAAAGGGGTATCAACCAGATTCCTTTCCCAATGGCTTCCTCAGGCTGTGACCAGGCTTTAGACATAGTTTCAGGCTTTTATTTTGAAAAATGAGCGAGATTTTTCAAAACTAGTCAGGTGTCCTTTGATTAGTTCCTGCGCGCGAGAGGGGTAGCTCTCCATTTTCTTTCTCTCTTTTATTGAATAGGTTACGGTCCGGTTGAAATATTATCGATTATGTTTGTTAAAAACAACCTGAGGATTGATTATAAAAAACATTTGACATGTTTCTACAAACATTACGGATACTTTTTGGGATTTTCGTCGAACGGAACGAGGCTTTGGTTTTCTGAACATAACGCTCAACCCAAATGGCATTTTTTTGTTATAAAAGTAATATTTATCGAACAAAAAGAACATTTATTGTGTAACTGGGAGTCTCGTGAGTGCAAACATCCGAAGATTATCAAAGGTAAGCGATTAATTGCTTTCGCTGCAAAGCATATTTTCAAAATCTGACACGATAGGTGGATTAACAACAAGCTAAGCTGTGTTTTGGTATATTTCACTTGTGATTGCATGATTATAAATATTTTTAGTAATATTTTGCGCCCTGCAATTCAGCGGTTGTTTAGGAAAATGATCCTGCTAAAGGGATCCGTAGCGCAGAGAAGTTAAGGGATGGTCAGAGGAGTGCTCAGGTAGGTGTGCGGGAGTTTCCATCGGTGCAACGACGGTGGAGAGTCCAGACCAGGTCTTCACCGTGCGCATCCCCCCCGAATATGCCGATTTGGCAATCGCCTTCTGTAAAAAGAGAGCGACCCTATTACCACCACATAGATGAGGGGATTGCGCGATAGACCTCCAGGTAAACGCAGCACTTCCCAGGAGTAATGTGTATCCCTTGTCACAGGAGGAGACGGTGGCTATGGAGACATATGTTACCGAATCTCTGGGACAGGGATACATTCGGCCCTCCACATCACCTGTCTCCTCGAGTTTCTTTTTTGTGAAAAAGAAGGAGGGAGGTCTGCGTCCGTGCATTGACTATAGAGGTCTAAATTCCATCACAGTGGAGTTCAGTTACCCACTATCTCTCATTGCTACGGAGGTGGAGTCATTCCACAGAGCACGCTTCTTCACCAAACTGGATCTTAGGATCGCATATAACTTGGTGCGAATCCGGGATGGAGATCAGTGAAAAAACGCGTTTAGTACCACATCTGGCCATTATGAGTACCTCGTCATGCCGTACGGGTTAAAGAATGCTCCAGCCGTCTTCCAATCCTTTGTTGACGAGATTCTCAGGGACCTGCACGGGCAGGGTGTAGTGGTTTACATCGATGACATACTGATCTATTCCGCCATCGCGCATGTGTCTCTGGTGCGCAAGGTACTTGGGCGACTCTTGGAGCATGACCTGTACGTCAAGGCCGAGAAATGCATGTTCTCCAAACAAGCGTCTCTTTCTTGGGGTATCGCATTTCCACATCTGGGGTGGTGATGGAGTGTGACTGCATTGCTGCTGTGCGTAATTGGCCGACTACGACCACGGTAAAGGAGGGGCAGCAGTTTTTAGGGATTATCAATTACTACCGGAGGTTTATCCGGGGTTTTGGGCAGGTAGCTGCTCCCATTTCCTTCACTGCTGAAGGGGTGATCCTGTAAAACAGGAAAAATAATGAGACAGAGAAATTGGTTTTGGTCTTCTCTCAGTTGAATTTAATTTTAAAAAACATAAAAGTTGCAACAGGGTCAACTATCAGGGTCAACAGTATCATTCATTCTCAATATCCATACAAAAATAAATAGTTAAAATAATTGCATTCCCATGTTTTCCCATTCCATATTCATTCCATTAAACCAATACATATCTACAGCTATTCAAAAAGAATAGTACAAATAACATACCTGGTATGTAAAAATCACATCACAGAATACCCACTATAGTAGTGTAATTACATATGCTACTCAAAGCTATATATTACAATTTACAATGAATGACCCCAGCTTTCAGTGCACAGTTTAACAATAAAATGCATGAACAGCTAAACCAGGCTAAACATAGCAGGTCTAACTAGCGTTAGCAAAAGCGTAGGCTAGCATTATTAACCTACCCGGGTGTTTACAAACACTATGGGAACAAGATCATGCACATGTAATGATCACATTTTTACTAGTACTGTAGATTTCTATTCTAAAACAGGTGTGGCCGTATGCATTGGATGTAGTGATCACAATATAGTGGCTATATCCAGGAAAGCCAAAGTTCCAAAAGCTGGTCCTAAAACAGTATATAAGAGATCATAAAAAATGATGTGGATTATAATAACAATATTTGTTCGTCTGATGTGATTAATAAGGAGCATCCAGACACTGCACTTGATGCATTTATGAAATTGCTTCTTCGAATTATAGATAAATGTGCACCTATTAAGAAACTGACTGTTGAAACAGTTAAGGCTCCATGGATTGATGAGGAATTGAAAAACTGTGTGGTTGAAAGAGACGGGGGAAAAGGAGTGGCTAATAAGTCTGGCTGCACATCTGACTGGCTGACTTCCTGCACATTGAGAAATGATGTGACCAAACTCAACACAAAGAAGAATAAACTGTATTATGAGGCAAGATCAATGATAGAAAGAACGATGGAGAAAAACTTTGGAGTATTTAAATGAAGTTATGGGCAGAGACAAATTCAACTCCGTCTTTCATCGAATCACATGGCTTATTTATCACAAAACAATTTGATGGTGCAAATTATCTTAATGATTACATCATTGGCAAAGTCGCCAAACAAACGCAGGAAATACCAACAACGAACAGTGAGCCATCGTACTCATGCATAAAAAAACTAATAATGAAAGATAAACATTGTAAGTTTGAATTGTAACGCTCGTCTTTAGGTGGAAGAGAGGAGGACCAAGGCGCAGCGTGGTGAATGTTCATGATGTCGAATTTTAATGATATCCAACAAAACAGAACACTGACAAAATACAAAATAACAAAACGATGTGAACAGACCTGAACTTGAGAACATAAAACATGAACGCACGAACAGGTAGGAACAAACGAACGAACGAAACGAAACAGTACCGTGTGGTGAAACAAACACAAACACAGACACAGCAACAATCACCCACAAACAAACAGTGAGAACAGCCTACCTTAATATGGTTCTCAATCAGAGGAAACGTAAAACACCTGCCCCTGATTGAGAACCATATCAGGCTAATACAATGAACCCAACATAGAAACACATAACATAGAATGTCCACCCAGCTCACGTCCTGACCAACTAAACAAGGCTAAACAAAGGAAATAAGGTCAGGAACGTGACATGAATTTTGCAAAGATAGTGTGGGAGAGGTGGGAAAATTATTGCTTTCGATCAATAATGACAAACCTCCTGCCATTGACAACTTAGATGGAAAGCTACTAAGGATGGTAGCTGACTCTATAGCCACACCTATCTAGAGTAAGGTCTTTGTCCTCGGGCCTGGAGGGAAGTCAAAGTCATTCCGCTACCCAAGAATGGTAAAGTAGCCTTAACTGGTTTTAAAAGCAGACCCATCAGCTTGCTGCCTGCTCTTGGAAAACAGTTGGAAAAAAATGTTGACCAAATACAATGCTATTTCTCTGTAAAACAAATTAACAACATACTGTCAGTATGCTTTTAAAGAAAGGCACTCAACATGTAATGCACTGACATAAAATGACTGATGATAGGTTGAAATAAATAAAACAGTTGATAACTTATCTGTTATGGCTTTTCAACCTCTGCCATATCGTGGATTCGGAGCTATTTATATAATAGAACTGAGTTTTTTTAAATGAAAGCTTCTCTAATGTCAAAAATGTAAAGTGAGGTGTAACGCAGGGCAACTCTCTAGGCTCTCTACTCTTTCCTATTTTTACGAAGCGTTAAACGAAGCATGTGTGTCCATGTATGCTGATGATTCAACTGTATGCGCATCAGAAACCACAGCTAATGAAGTCACTGAAACCCTTAACAAAGAGTTGCAGTCTGTTTTGGAATGGGTGGCCAGTAATAAACTGGTCCTGAACATCTCTAAAACGAAGGTTATTATATATTATATAAGTTATACACCTCAGCTGAATCTGATAATGAATGGTGTGGCTGTTGAACAAGTTGAGGAGACTAAATTACTTGGTGTTACCTTAGATTGTAAATTGCCATGGTCAAAACGTATAGATTCAATGGTTGTAAAGATGGGGAGAGATCTGTCTGTAAGAAAGAGATGCTCTGCTTGTTTGACATCACACTCCTCAAAGCAAGTCCGCCAGGCTGCAGTTTTATCTTATCTTGATTACTGTAGCTGGAGAAGAACAGAGTGGCAGCTCTTGCTCTTAGTTGTAATCTGAGGGCTAATATTAATACTATGCATGCCAGTCTCTCTTGGCTAAGAGTTGAGACTGCATCACTTCTTGTTTTGATAAGAAACATGAATGTGTTGCAAATTCCAAATTGTTTACTTAGTCAACTTACACACAGAACTGACACACACACTTACCCCACCAGCCATGCTACCATTGGTCTATTCACAGTCCCCAGGTCCAGAACAAATTCAAGGAAATGTACAGTATTATACAGAGCCATGAATGCATGGAACTCACTGCATATCTCATATATCGCAAGTGAACAGCAAACCTGGTTTCAAAAAACAAATATTGCAACACCTCACGGCACAAAGCATCTCCCCCATGTGACCTACTTGTTGTGTGTATGTACTGACATGTATGTGTAACTCAAAGACGCGCACACACCCGACATGTTCATGTTTTTAAATGTATGTCAATTGTAAAGTCTGTTGTCTGTAATGTATTTTTCATTATGTGTTGGACCCCAGTAAGACTAGCTGTTGCCATTGGTGTCAGCTAACGGGGATCCTAATGAATAAAAATAAAAAATAAACTTTTCTCTGTGGTAGGAGCTGGGTTGATCGGTTAGTCAGGCTCCTTCATGACCATTATCTGTGACGAGAGGGGCCTTGAGCTGATTTACTGGCGCTTGCAAACACCTCAGAAGGGACAAAAGCTTATTACTAATAAGACAGGACATCACAAGTGTTTAGTAATGCCAAATACATTTGCATGTACAGGAATTTGACTGAAATATTGCCACAATAAACTGAATATACAGACAGACAATAAGCGGAATATACTGACAAGATAACACCACCCTTTCACTCATCAACTCTACCTCGTTTTTCCACAGATCGAGGACAGGTGAGATGCTTTGGTCGTGGAGTCCTCTTACTGAAAGATGGGTTGATACTGATGTCTGAATTGGTAAAGACCTAGTACTCAGCATGAAAATGATATAAGACACATCTATTACTTTTGTCATTATTGAATCGGATGGTACTATAAACAGGGGGGGGACACACCATACAGGAAGTTATGACTACTGACATGTTTGCCAAGGTAGCCCCAGCAACACCAGGCAACATGTTGATAGGTACAGTATCTGCATCGGCTGTGAATGACAACAAAAGATGAAAGACAAGTATTTATATTAGCAGAACACTGCTTCTACTGTATAATGTGAAGGAGGGTTTATTCTGCATGGAACTGTTACACGTTAAAGTTATGTTTAGAATATCTACATAAGTTCAGCAATTGCATTCTTCTCATATTACTATGTAGGTGTCACGTTCGTCGTAATGAGCGGACCAAGGCGCAGCGTGAGTTGAATTCCACATACTTTATTATACAGTGAAACTACCAAAACAATAAACAAACTGTCACGCCCTGACCTTAGAGATCCTTTTTTTGTCTCTATTTTGGTTTGGTCAGGGCTTGAGTTGGGGTGGGTGTGAGTTGGGGTTTTCTATTTCTGTGTGTTTGGCCGGGTGTGGTTCTCAATCAGAGGCAGCTGTCTATCATTGTCTCTGATTGAGAACCATACTTAGGTAGCCTTTTCCCACCTGTGTTTTGTGGGTAGTTGTTTTCTGTTTTGTGTTGCTGCACCTGACAGGACTGTTTCGTTTTCGTTCATTCTCTTTTGTTATTTTGTTTAGGATTCTGTTTGAATAAAAATAACATGAACACTTACCATGCTGCGCTTAGGTCCACACCTAATTCAACAGACGTTTGTTACAGAACTACCCACCACCAAAAGAGGACCAAGCAGCGTGGTTACCGGGAGAGTTGGACATGGGAGGAAATCCTGGACTGCAAGGGACCCTGGGGACAAACAGGAGAATATCGCCGTCCTAAAGAGAAGCTGGAGGCAGCTAAGGCTGAGCGGCAACGCTACGAGGAGTTGGCTCGAGGAGGTGTGCACGACAGGCAGCCCCAGAATTTGTTTGGGATGGGGCACACAGGGAGATTGACGGAGCTAGGTCATAGACCTGAGCCAACTCCTCATGTTTGCCGTGGAGAGAGAGTGACCGGGCAGGCACCATGTTATGCGGTGACGCGCACGGTGTCCCCAGTGTGCACTCATAGCCCGGTGCGCTACATTGCAGCTCCTCGCATCGGCCGGGCTAGAGTGGGCATCGGGCCAGGAGGGATGGTGCCGGCTCAGCGCATCTGGCCTCCAGTGCGTCTCCTCGGCCCGGGTTATCCTGCGCCAGCCCTACATACAGTGTCCCCGGTTCGCCAGCACCGCCCAGTGCGGCCTGTTCCAGCTCCCCGCACTTGCCGGGCTACAGGGGGTATCCAGCCAGGACGAGTTGTGCTAGCTCTGCACTCGAGACCGCCAGTGCGCCTCCACTGCCCAGTGAATCAGGTGCCTCGGCTAAGGAAGACACCTCCTGCATGTCTCCCCAGCCTGGTGAGTCCTGTGCCTGTGCTAAGCTCTAACCCTCCTGCATGTCTCCCCAGCCTGGTGAGTCCTGTGCCTGCTCCCAGAGCCAGGCCTCCTGTGTGTCTCTCCACTCCAGTGATGATACATGGCACGAAGCCTCCAGTGATGATCCATGGCAAGAAGCCTCCACTGATGATCCATGGCAAGAAGCCTCCAGTGATGATCCATGGCACAAAGCCTCCAGTGATGATCCATGGCAAGAAGCCTCCAGTGATGATCCATGGCACGAAGCCTCCAGTGATGATCCATGGCAAGAAGCCTCCAGTGATGATCCATGGCAAGAAGCCTCCAGTGATGATCCATGGTAAGAAGCCTCCAGTGATGATCCATGGCACGAAGCCTCCAGTGATGATCCATGGCACGAAGCCTCCAGTGATGATCCATGGCACGAAGCCTCCAGTGATGATCCATGGCACGAAGCCTCCAGTGATGATTCATGGTAAGAAGCCTCCAGTGATGATCCATGGCACGACGCCTCCAGTGATGATCCAAGGCACGAAGCCTCCAGTGATGATCCATGGCAAGAAACCTCCAGTGATGATCCATGGCAAGAAGCTTCCTGTGATGATCCATGGCACGAAGCCTCCAGTGATGATCCATGGCAAGAAGCCTCCAGTGATGATCCATGGCACAAAGCCTCCTGTGTGTCTCTCCACTCCAGTGACGCCCTCCTGTCCGGAGCTGCCAGAGTCTCCCTCCTGTCCGGAGCTGCCAGAGTCTCCCTCCTGTCCGGAGCTGCCAGAGTCGCTCTCCTGTCCGGAGCTGCCAGAGTCGCCCTCCTGTCCGGAGCTGCCAGAGTCACCCTCCTGTCCAGGGCCCGCACCAGAGCCGCCACCGCGGATAGATGCCCACCCAGACCCTCCCCTATAGGTTTAGGTTTTGCGGCCGGAGTCCGCACCTTTGGGGGGGGGGGGGGGGGGGGTGGGGGTTCTGTCACGCCCTGACCTTAGAGATCCTTTTTATGTCTCTATTTTGGTTTGGTCAGGGCGTGAGTTGGGGTGGGCATTCTATGTTTTGTGTTCTATGTTTTCTATTTCTGTGTGTTTGGCCGGGTGTAGTTCTCAATCAGAGGCAGCTGTCTATCGTTGTCTCTGATTGAGAACCATACTTAGGTATCTTTTTCCCACCTGTGTTTTGTGGGTAGTTGTTTTCTGTTTTGTGTTGCTGCACCTGAGAGGACTGTTTCGTTTTCATTTCGCTTTGGTCCACACCTAATTCAACAGACGTTCGTTACACAAACATACTATGAACGTGAAAGCGGTAGTGCTAAACACACTAACACGAACAATATCCCACAAACGCAGGTGGGAAAAAAGAGCTACCTAAATATGATCCACAATTAGAGACAACAATAAACAGCTGCCTCTAATTGGGAACCATATTAATATACCAACATAGACAATACAGACTAGAACATCCCCTAGTCACGCCCTGACCTAAGCCACCATAGAGAACCCCGAGGTCTCTCTATGGTCAGGGCGTGACAGTAGGCTATTCCGTATGGGGCCGATTCGGACCCAAGTTATTTGTGACCGACCACCTTGATTCGGTCTCATGTAGCAACATTTGAAATTGTGTTTTTTACTATGGATAAAAGCAGAGACACAGAGTTACAAAATGGTATATCATACACTGCATTTGAGGAACAATGGGAAAGTAATTCTGCTTTGGAAGTTGATAAACTTGTAAGCTCAGTTTTGAGAAAATTGCATTTGAATATTTTGGTACCTACTAGAGAGCTCTCCTTTGTCTACACCCAGTATTGTTCACACCCTCTTAAGCCAGCCCCACCCATCTCTTTAAGGGTTCACATGTGAGGTCATGTGCTAAACAGGGAGTAGTGTAGTAAAGATTAAGACAAAAAATGGTAGTAGCCTATAATAAGGAAACATTCCAAGAAAACTTATGAAAAATACATGGTGTACTGTAACGACTGACGCTCTCCTCATCCTCGGATGAGGTGAGGAGAGAAGGATCCTCAGACCAAAACGCAGGCTTTGGGAAATAAGCCATCTTTTATTTAATAACGATGATGGCAAAACACGAAACGAAACAAAACACTTTAACAAGCTTACAAAATAACAAAACGACGTAGAACGAAACCTGAACATAAACTCACATCACTAAACGTAAACTCACGGACAGGAACGTTACATCAAAACACACGAACAGCCAAACAGCTCCAAAAGTGAACAACATCGACAACGACGAAGACATCACAGGAGACAATCACCCACAAACAAACAGTGAGAATGCCCTACCTAAATATGACTCTTAATTAGAGGCAAACGCAAACCACCTGCCTCTAATCAAGAGCCATACCAGGCAAACCAAAACCAACATAGAAACAGATAACATAGAATGCCCACCCAACCTCACGTCCTGACCAACTAACACACAAAAACTAACATAAATAGGTCAGGAACGTGACAGTACCCCCCCCACAAGGTGCGAACTCCGGACGCACCAGCACAAAGTCTAGGGGAGGGTCTGGGTGGGCATCTAACCACGGTGGTGGCTCAGGCTCCGGGCGCGGTTCCCACCCCACCATAATCCATCCTAGCCTCCTCCCTCCAAGAATGTCCACCCTCTTTCTTCCCCCACAAAATCCTCCTAATAACATATCTAATAATGACAACACCGGGACAGAGAGATAAACCAAGACAGAGGGATAGATAAGACTATAGAGGTAGATAAAGATAGAGAGGGAGATCAGGATAGAGGGGCAACTCCGGACTGAAAGGCAGCTCCGGACAGAGAGACAGCTCTGGACTGATGGGCAGTTCTGGGTATCTAGCCTTTTCAGGCTGAAGGGCAGCTCATGGCTGACTGACGACTCTCGACGCTCATGGCAGGCTGACGGCTCTCGACGCTCATGGCAGGCTGACGGCTCTCGACGCTCATGGCAGGCTGACGGCTCTCGACGCTCATGGCAGGCTGACGGCTCTCGACGCTCATGGCAGGCTGACGGCTCTCGACGCTCATGGCGCTCTGACGGCTCTGGCTGCTCATGGCGCTCTGACGGCTCTGGCTGCTCATGGCGCTCTGACGGCTCTGACTGCTCATGGCGCTCTGACGGCTCTGGCTGCTCATGGCGCTCTGACGGCTCTGGCTGCTCATGGCTCGCTGGCGGCTCTGGCAGATCCTGTCTGGTTGGCGGCTCTGGCAGATCCTGTCTGGTTGGCGGCTCTGGCAGATCCTGTCTGGTTGGCGGCTCTGGCAGATCCTGTCTGGTTGGCGGCTCTGGCAGATCCTGTCTGGTTGGCGGCTCTGGCAGATCCTGTCTGGCTGACGGCTCTAGCGGCTCCTGTCTGGCTGACGGCTCTAGCGGCTCCTGTCTGGCTGACGGCTCTGTAGGCTCATGGCAGACGGGCGGCTTTGCAGGCTCATGGCAGACGGGCGGCTTTGCAGGCTCCTGGCAGACGGATGGCTCAGATGGCGCTGGGGAGACGGATGGCTCAGATGGCGCTGGGGAGACGGATGGCTCAGATGGCGCTGGGGAGACGGATGGCTCAGATGGCGCTGGGGAGACGGATGGCTCAGATGGCGCTGGGGAGACGGATGGCTCTGGCCGGATACGGTACACTGTAGACCTGGTGCGTGGTGCCGGAACTGGAGGCACCGTGCTAATGACAAGCACCTTCCTACTAGTGCGGGGAGCAGGGACAGGGCACACTGTATTCTCAAAGCCTACTCTATCCCTGATGCGTGGTACCGGCACTGGTGACGCCGGGCTGAGGACAAGCACATCAGGATTAGTAGGGGGAGAAGATACAGTTTGTACAGGGCTCTGGAGACGCACTGGTAGCTTAGTGCGTGGGCCCGGAACTGGAGGCACCGGGCTAGATACACGCACTACAGGTAGAGTGCGTGGAGGAGGAACAGGGCTCAGGATACGCACTGGTAGCCTAGTGCGTAGTGTATACACTGTAGGTACTAGGCCGGGGCGGGGAGGGGGTGCCGGAAATACCGGACCGTGGAGGCGTACTGGCTCTCTTGAGCATTGAGCTTGCCCAACCTTACCTGGTTGAATACTCCCGGTTGCCCGACCAGTGCGGGGAGGTGGAATAACCCGCACCGGGCTATGTAGGCGAACCGGGGAAACCATGCGTAAGGCAGGTGCCATGTATGCCGGCCCGAGGAGACGCACTGGAGACCAGACGCGTTGAGCCGGCCTCATGACACCTGGCTCAATACTCAATCTAGCCCTACCAGTGCGGGGAGGTGGAATAACCCGCACTGGGCTATGCACTCGTACAGGAGACACCGTGCGCTCTACTGCGTAACACGGCGCCTGCCCGTACTCCCGCTCTCCACGGTAAGCCTGGGAAGTGGGCGCAGGTCTCCTACCTGCCCTTGGCCCACTACCTCCTAGCCCCCTCCCCAAGAAATTTTTGGGAATTACTTACGGGCTTTTCGGGCTTCCGTGCCAGACGCGTTCCCTCATAGCTCCGGTTCCTCTCTCCGGTAGCCTCCGCTCTCCTCAGTGCCTCCAGCTGTTCCCATGGGAGGCGATCTCTACCAGCTAGGATCTCCTCCCATGTGTAGACACCTTTTCCATCCAATAAATCCTCCCATGTCCATTGCTCCTTCTTCTGTCCCTTACTCCGTTTATTTTTCCCTGGCCGCTTGGTCTTAGCGTGGTGGGTGATTCTGTAACGACTGACGCTCTCCTCATCCTCGGATGAGGTGAGGAGAGAAGGATCCTCAGACCAAAACGCAGGCTTTGGGAAATAAGCCATCTTTTATTTAATAACGATGATGGCAAAACACGAAACGAAACAAAACACTTTAACAAGCTTACAAAATAACAAAACGACGTAGAACGAAACCTGAACATAAACTCACATCACTAAACGTAAACTCACGGACAGGAACGTTACATCAAAACACACGAACAGCCAAACAGCTCCGAAAGTGAACAACATCGACAACGACGAAGACATCACAGGAGACAATCACCCACAAACAAACAGTGAGAATGCCCTACCTAAATATGACTCTTAATTAGAGGCAAACGCAAACCACCTGCCTCTAATCAAGAGCCATACCAGGCAAACCAAAACCAACATAGAAACAGATAACATAGAATGCCCACCCAACCTCACGTCCTGACCAACTAACACACAAAAACTAACATAAATAGGTCAGGAACGTGACATGTACAGCAAATGAAAGATAAACATCTTGTGAATCCAGCCAATATTTCCGATTTTTTTAAGTGTTTTACAGCGAAACACAAACGCATTTATTCACCGCAAAGATAGCATTTGCAAAAAACAGCAAAATATATAAAATGAATCACTAACCTTGAACAACTTCATCAGATGACAGTCTTATAACAACAGGTTATACAATACACTTATGTTTTGTTCGAAAATGTGCATATTTAGAGCTGCAAACCGTGGTTATACATTGTGAAAATGTAGCAAAATTTCCCCAGAATGTCAGGAGCTATTTTGGACACTCACCTAATCTGATCAAAGAACTCATCATAAACTTTACTAAAAAATACATGTTGTACAGCAAATGAAAGATACACTGGTTCTTAATGCAACCACCGTGTTAGATTTTTAAAAATAACTTTACCATAACAAACAGCTTGCGTTATTGCGAGACAGCGCTCGCCAAAATGGCGAAGAATAGAAATAATATTTTACACAGAAATACGAAATAACATAAATTGTTCTTACTTTTGCTGAGCTTCCATCAGAATCTTGTACAAGGAGTCCTTGGTCCAGAATAAATCGTTGTTTGGTTTTAGAATGTCCTTTTCTTCTGTCGAATTCGTGCCACAATGCTAGCCAATGTTGATAACGTTCCCATTTTCTCTCGACGCAAAGAACGGAAAACACCAAAAGTCCCAATAAACCTTGAATAATCTGATAAAACTCGGTTGAAAAAACCTGCTTTACGATGTTATTATCACATGTATCAAATAAAATCAGAGCCGGAGATATTCGCCGTGTATACCGAACGCTTATCAGAAGACAATATCGAGGTGCTTCGCGCGCCTTGGTAGACAAAGGAAATTCCTGACCTGCCACTCCAAAAGCTCTTGTTCGACCTCAGATCAAGCTAGACACCCCATTCCACCTTCCACTGCCTGTTGACATCTAGTGGAAGGCGTATGAAGTGCATGCATATCGATAAATATAAGGCAATTGAATAGGCAGGCCCTGAAACAGAGCCTCGTTTTCAGATTGTTCACTTCCTACATGGACGTTTGCTGCAAAATGAGTTCTGTTTTACTCACAGACATAATTCAAACAGTTTTAGAAACTTCTGAGTGTTTTCTATCCAATAGTAATAATAATATGCATATTGTATGATCTAGAAAAGAGTACGAGGCCGTTTCATTTGGGCACGATTTTTTCCAAAGTGAAAACAGCGCCCCCCCTATTGACAAGAATTAATTTCACCTTTGTTTAACCAGGTAGGCCTGGATAGCCGTAATCACCATCAGACACACTTGGCTAACTTGATGGGTCATGTAATTATCTGGCGAAGTGGAGTCTTCTGTTTAGAAATGCTAGCTAAACAATTAACCATAATCCTAATCCATAGAGAACTAGCAACACAAACCGATTGTCATAGCTAGCTAAAGTTAACCAAATAGATTCAATGTTAGCCAGGTAGCTAGCTAACATTAGGCTATAACTAGCAATGCAAAAGGCATTCTGAGATAACATTACTACACAGATCATACACATAATGTTAGCTAGCGAGCCTGTCATCTAACGTCAGCTAGCTAACACTAAGCTTTAACTTGCAATGAAAACAACTTTATGACAAAATTAGAAACATATAATATCTGAAACTGTAGCTACACTCTTATCCATATACATGGATGAATGCTTCACGGCAGACTGCAACCCCTTTCATTAAATAAGACGTCCTGTGTCATTTCCGTTTTGTTTGTACAGCTTACTTGGCCCATCGTGTCAAGTCACTAGGCAATAGGCTGAGAGAGGCTGGACTGAGTGCTTGTAGGCCTGTTGTAAGGCAGGTCCTCACCAGACATCACCGGCAACAACGTCGCCTATGGGCGCAAACCCACCGTCGCTGGACCAGACAGGACTGGCAAAAACTGCTCTTCACTGACGAGTCGCAGTTTTGTCTCACCAGGGGTGATGGTCAGATTCGCATTTATCATCGAAGGAATGAGCGTTACACCGAGGCCTGTACTCTGGAGCGGGATCGATTTGGAGGTGGAGGGTCTATCATGGTCTGGGGTGGTGTGTCACAGCATCATTGGACTGAGCTTGTTCCATTTATTCCATTCCAGCCATTACAATGAGCCCGTCCTCCTATAGCTCCTCCCACCAGCCTCCACTGCACCCAAGAAACACCTTCATCAAACCACACACCCCGAGACAACTCGTTTTTGCCTTCAGTCATATTTTAATAATGTGTGTGTGTGTGTGTGTGTGTGTGCGTGCGTGCGTGCGAGAGAGAGAGAGATATTTGGGTTAGAGAGAAAGCAGAAATCAGGGGGGGGGAATGACCTCTAGAATGACCTCTGAACTCCAGGACTACTGTGAGCTGTCAATTACTCCTGTCACACAATCATATTCCTCTGCGATCAGGAGTAGAGATCTCTAATTGGATAGACCGACCCTGCCCACTGGGGTCTCTGACTCCTCAATTTCTGACTAGTCATTTCTG
>NC_074665.1:17075637-17140637 GCF_029448725.1 Salvelinus fontinalis
TGCCTGCCACTCAGATTTGGATAGATAACACTCTAAAATTTCTAAAACTGTAAAAAATAATGTCTGTGAGTATAACAGAACTGAAATTGGAGGCGAAGACCTGAGGAAAATCCATCCAGGAAGTGCTATTACTTTGAAATGGCTGTTTTTCCAATGAAAGCCTATCCACCATTTAAAGGGATAGGACCCAGATTCCATTCCCTATGGCTTCCACTAGTTGTGAACAGTCTTTAGACATTGTTTCAGGCTTTTATTCTGAAAAATGAGGGAGAATGACAACATTGAGTGAGTGGTTACTGCGCACTGGTTACTGGTTACTGCGCACAGAGCTGGTTACTGCGCACGACCGAGAGTACGCCTTTCTTGTTTTCCTTTTATATTGACAAAGCTTTTGTCTGGTTTAAATATTATCGATTATTTAGGCTAAAAACAACAACCTGAGGATTGATTATAAACATCGTTTGACATGTTTCTACAAACTTTACGGATACTATTTGGAATTTTCGTCTGCCTCTTGGGACCGCATTTGAGCCATTGGATTACTGAACAAAATGTGGCAACAAAATTGAGGTTTTTGGATATAAAGAGGAACTTTATCGAACAAAACAAACATTTATTGTGTAACATGGAGTCTTGTGAGTGCAACCATACGAAGATCATCAAAGGTAAGTGATTAATTTTGTTGCTATTTCTGACTTTCGTGACTAACCTACTTGGCTGGTAACTGTACGTAATGTTTTGTGTGCTGAGCGCTGTCCTCAGATAATCGCATGGTTTGCTTTTGCCGTAAAGCCTTTTTGAAATCTGACATGGCGGCTGGATTAACAAGAAGTTAAGCTTTATTTTGATGTATAACATATATATTTTCAAGAATGTTAAATATTTGAATTGAGTATTTTTGAAAATTTCACTGGATGTTGGCCAGGTGGAAAGCTACCGTCCCACACCCCCTAGAGAGGTTAAAGAAAAAAATAAGCAAACACGTTTGGTGTTCGCCAAAAGGCATGTGGGAGATTTCCCCAAACATATGGAAGAAGGTACTCTGATGAGATGAGACTAAAATGTAGCTTTTTGGCCATCAAGGAAAACACTATGTCTGACTCAAACCCAACACCTCTCATCACCCCGAGGACACCATCCCACAGTGAAGCATGGTGGTGGCAGCATCATTCTGTTGTGATGTTTTTCATCGGCAGGTAATGGAGACTGGTCAGAATTGAAGGAACGATGGATGCCGCTAAATACAGGGACATTTTTGAGGGAAACCTGTTTCAGTCTTCCAGAGATTTGAGACTGGGAAGGAGGTTTACCTTCCAGCAGGGCAATGACCCAAAGCATACTGCTAAAGCAACACTCGAGTGGTTTAAGGGGAAACATTTAAATGTCTTGAAATGGCCTAGTCAAATCCCAGACCTCAATCTAATTGAGAATCTGTGGTATGGCTTAAAGATTGCTGTACACCAGTGGAACCCATCCAACTTGAAGGAGCTGGAGCAGTTTTGCCTTGAAGAAAGGGCAAAAATCCTAGTGGCTAGATGTGCCAAGCTTATAGAGACATACTCCAAGAGACTTGCAGCTGTAATTGCTGCAAAAGGTGGCTCTACAAAGAATTGACTTTGGGGGGGATGAATAGTTATGCACGCTCAAGTTTTCTGTTTTTTGTCTTATTTCTTGTTTGTTTCACAATAAAATATATTTTGCATCTTCAAAGTGGTAGGCATGTTGTGTAAATCAAATGATACAAACCCCCCAACATCTATTTTAATTACAGGTTGTAAGGCAACAAAATAGGAAAAAATGCCAAGGGGGTGAATACTTTCACAAGCCACTGTACATAGAATCCCCAAAACTGCTTAGTCATGGTTGGTTCCACCTCTCCCCTGGTAGATCGGGTATCATAAGCTAACTTGTTTTCTTCTTGTTGCTATGTGTATTGGGTGTGTGAGGTCATAGCCACAAACAAGTCATAATTTTACTACTTTCTGCTGATGGAATTGTCAATGACGCACAAAGCCAGCCTCTGTTCACTTCATATCACCATACAGCTGTGCCCTTTGAAGATAGAACAGGATGGAATGCCGTGTGACCAAGTTACTCAGAAGCAAAGATGATTGGAAACAATACAGGTCTATTCTGTTCCTCATCTCTATCCCATGTTCTTGACTACACGCCTAGACCAGCTGCAGCGATTGAACGTGGAAGAGAGGAACCAACCCTGAGGTGGGGGAAGTAGTGAAACTATCTTGAAGTTTCACCCCTCCGTATGTGCACAGCAATATGCCTTCTTTGTTCCTTTAAGCCACAGGTGTCAAACTCATTCCACGAGGGGCCGAGTGTCTGCAGGTTTTCGCTCCTCCCTCATACTTGATTGATGAATTAACATCACTAATTAGTTAGGAACTCCCCACACCTGGTTGTCTAGGGCTTTATTGAAAGGAAAAACCAAAAACCTGCAGACACTAGGCCCTCCGTGGAATGAGTTTGACACCCCTGCTTTAAGCAGAGAGCTCTTTACCATCACTAAGCTCCTATACTAAGCTCCTATTATAGCTACAAATAATTATATAGGTCCGTCTAATAGATCCTGCAAACATAGAATTTTTCCCTCACAGTAGAACACTATTTGGCCAGCTCATCCTCAGGAGGATGACATTGGTTTGAAATATAAATTGTGCTTTGGTCACAAAGACGAGTATAGGACAAGTCACCAACATTAGTTTGGGTATGAGTTATCAAAACTTTTAAAAGTGAGTTTTTTGTATATATATTTTTCTAACTTCCTTAAAACCTTCACAGAATGTTTCAATAACACTGCTAGCTTTTTAGGGTCAACTTTTTTTAAACTCCAAGCATAGAACACATGGAAATGAATTTGCTTATGCATTAATTATGCGAACAGTTTTCTTTTCTATTGTGATGCGGAATCAGTGAGATTCAAACCTATGGTCTTCTCGATACTCTATCCATGGAATTAGTCTGCTGTACCACCAGGACGGAGCTAGCACACTATGTTTATTTTACGAACGCAAAGGTGTTGATTTTAGTCTATTCAAACAGACCCAATTTGAAACAAAACACTCATTAAGATCAGGTGTGGCCAATTAGTGGGCGTGCCCGGGAATTGGAGGGACGCCATGTGCGACTGACGTGTTTTCCGTTTGCTCCCGTGGTATTTTTAAAGTTTATGTGAATTTTGCAGCAGAACCGTATTTATTTTCATATATTATTTTGGTGATCCCTTCCCGTAAAAACCAAGACTACTTTACTTCCAAATGTCAGCATGTCGACGAAACATAAGGCCAAAAGCATGACTTTGAGAAAACCCGGCCTACAAGACACACTCTCATCACCGTCCTCCCCTGAGCCTGACAGCCCGGGGACTGATACTTTACCCGGGGGGGCGGCTTGGCCTGGCGGAGCTGAAGTGAACATTCTCGAGGCCATCAAACTACTACGCTCTGAGATAGTTGAAATGAAAACGGAGGTGGTTGCTACGATTGAGGCCCGAATAAAGGAGGTTTCTGATACTTTAAAAGCAGATCTAACCGTCCTGCGGAACGAGACGGTGCCAGCAATCGCATCACTCAAAACAACAATGGAGTCGCACACTACAACGATTGCAGCACTGGAGACCTTCGCTACAAATGTCTCCGACTTAACTGCATCCCTGGAGGCTGACGTGAAACGCCTAGCTGTGGATTTGAAAAAGGTGAAGGAGAGCTGTGTAAGTTTGGAGGGATTCTCTCGCCGCAATAACCTGAGACTTGTATCAGTCCCAGAGTCAGCGGAAATGCCTCACGCCACGGATTTCGTTTCTGGGCTGCTGAAGGATGTTCTTGCCTTAGATGAAAAGCCCCTGATTGATTGTGCCCACCGGTCGCTGCGCCCAAAGCCCCGGGATGGGGAGAGGCCCCGTGACATAATTCTTCGAGTGCACTTTTTCCATGAGAAGATGGAGATTCTCCAACGAGCCCGCAATACAACTCTGAGCTTTCAAGGACAGAGCTTCTCCATCTACTAGGACTACTCCCCCACTGTTTCCAGGCAGCGCGCAGCTTTCGGACAGGCCAAAAGACTACTTCGGGACCATCCAGGTGTGAAGTACAAACTGCGATTCCCGGCCCGTTTATGGCTATCCATGATGGTAAAGACTACACATTTGAATCTCCGGATGAGGCTCTCTCTCACATTCAACGTCACATCAAGAAGTCTTGAACTTGCTCATAGTTCAGCAACTGTTGCTTGCGAACTGTGGATAGTAAGTAACCCACCTGTGGTACAATTATGTTTAGCTACAACATGCTAATTTTTGCATAGTTGGGGAGTTGGCGTACCCATTCAGGCTTATTTGATGTGATCTAATGTTTTGATCATCTAGTGTGCTTGCCTTACAAGCATTCAGTCATTTTAATTTCATTGTATTGCGGTTTTACTATACTCCTGTGTTTTCTAGGCTGTCTTGCTCACCTATTCAGTTTGTTTACATAGTGTCTCAGTGACTCAAAATATTCTTGGTTATTTGCTTACTGCATCCGTTTGCATTGACCCAGTAAACAGTAAATACTTCCCGAGGCGACACGTTTTTTGGGGTCTTCACTTAAATTTTTAAAGTTCTGAGCGTCATTTATGCCCAGCAAGCGTTCAACGTTGCGCACACGTAGTTTTTTGGTCTTGGTTGTAAGCTGTCTCAGCATTCAACTAGACAACTATTATAATAATAATTATTATTATTATTTTTGATTGTCTTACTACGATTTCCTTACTTCAAATTAGGTTTTCGGCTGAGAGCCTTTATACATTCTATTTATTTTCTTTATTTTCTCTCTCAAATGCCTGTTATAAGACTGGGAATATAATTATATACATCTACAAGTGGTGCTTTTGTAATTTCGTCTGCACAAGGGATTCACTTTAATTTTAATTTTTATTTTTTAAATGATTATCTCTTTTTGCTGTTTGATCCACTAACAAAACACGACTTTAAAGAGCGGGACTGTGGGTTTAGGTTTAAGACCGCACTCTCACAGACATACTGTGCGAAGAGAACATGTTCTATTTAGGCTTGTACCTCGTTTGGGGAGGTACTGTCTGGGATGTGGTGATATGGGGATGGGGGTGGGGGTGGGGGGGTTGGTTGAATTGTTCAGTTCTAATGTTGTCATTCTGTCTTTTTTGTGTTTTTTTCTGTACTTTTTCCAAACATCTACCACCGTACATTATTACTCTGAGACAAGTTATTCTGGGGTTTTTGGGCGCTCATTGCTTTTCCATTCTATGCTCTAATGACAGGGTTGTATAGCGGGAATGCCCAGAGGGGCCGAAACAATGCAATCAAGTACATTTCGTGGAACACCAAAGGGGTTAATAACCCAGTGAAGCGTAAGAGGGTGTTGACACGCTTAAAGGGTTTGAATGCAAATGTTGCATTTCTACAAGAGACTCACTTGAGGACTGGTGAGCACTTTAGGATGCGTAGGGACTGGGTTGGTCAAGTGTTCCACTCTAACTTTCATAGTAAATCAAGAGGGGCTGCCATTTTGGTTGATAAAGCCACTCCCTTTGTAGCTTCTGAGGTTATCGCTGATCCTAAGGGACGATACGTCATAGTAACCGGTAAACTGTTTTCTACCCCTCTTGTTTTGGCTAGTGTTTATGCTCCCAATTGGGATGACACAAGTTTCATTTCTTCCTTTTTGTCTGCTATACCCAATTTAGATTCTCATTTGTTGATTTTAGGGGGGATTTCAACTGCAAAATGTCCCCAGTTCTTGACAAGTCCTCACGAACAACTACAGGCCCATCTAAATGTGCCCTACTTATTCAAGCATTTCTTCAGAAATATCCCATGTTTGAGGCCTGGCGTTTCCTACATCCTACAGATAGACAGTATTCCTTTTATTCTCATGTTCATCAAACATACTCCCGGATTGATTACTTCTTTTTGGACAAAAAACTTCTGCCTAACCTTCGGCAGTGTACTTACAAGAGTATTGTTATTTCTGACCATTCACCATTAGTGCTTGAACTAGAGTTTCCCCAGCGACCTCCTATGTGTTATCAATGGCGTCTTAACCCCATTTTACTCTCAGATAAGGAGTTTGTCAATTTCATTTCTTCTGAAATCACCTTATTCCTAGAAACTAATTCAACACCAGGTATGTCCTGCTCTACCATATGGGAGTCTCTCAAAGCATACCTACGTGGCCAAATAATTTCTTAAACAGCCAACCAAAACAGAGTTCGCTCTCAGCGACTTCGGGACCTGAGCGAATCCATAGCCACATTGGATGAGAAGTATGCCACGGTTCCTTCCTCTGATCTGCATAAAGAGCGCCAACTACTCCAATCTGAATTTGATGAGCTTTCTACCAGGCAAGCTGAACAGTTACTCTTGCGAGCTCGGTACAGAGTGTATGAACAAGGCGACAAGGCCAGTAAACTCCTTGCACTTCAGATCCGTAAATCTGAGGCCTCACGTTTAATCCCACAAATAAGGACCCCGTCTGGTGCCACCACAGTTATACATAAAGAGATCAATGATCAATTCAAACAATTTTACTCTGCGCTATACACCTCTGAATCCCCTCAAGACCCTTTGTTGATTGATTCCTTCTTTAATGGCCTGAATATGCCTTCAATTGATACAGACACCCATGACTGTCTAGAAGAAGAATTTACACCTGAGGAGATTGCAACAGCAGTGTCCGCAATGAAAAGTGGTAAATCACCGGGTCCGGATGGTTTTCCAACCGAATTTTACAGGACGTTTTCTGGTCTGCTTTGCCCATTCTTGTCTCGACTATTTGCAGAGTGCCTTAATACCTCAAAGCTACCGCCTAGTCTTTATCAGGCTTCAATTTCATTACTATTAAAGAAAAACAAAGACCCTCTGGAATGTGGATCCTATCGCCCAATCTCGCTTTTAAACTGTGATTACAAAATCCTAGCCAAGCTTTTAGCCATCCGTATGGAAGGCTCGCTGCATCAAGTAATACACTCTGACCAGACTGGCTTTGTGAGAAATAGGCATTTGTTTTTCAATATTAGGCGCCTTATGAATATACTGTACTCCCCTGCGTCGGAGGACCCAGAGGTGGTGGTCTCACTTGATGCAGAAAAAGCGTTTGACCGCGTTGAGTGGGATTACCTAACAGCTACTCTTTATAGATTTGGCTTTGGCCCCAAATTCATTGCGTGGATAAAGATTCTTTATTTTTCCCCCATGGCTTCGGTACAGACTAACAACTTGTTCTCTGACTATTTTCCCTTGCACTGCGGATCCAGACAGGGCTGTCCACTCTCCCTCTTGTTGTTTGCTTTGGCAATCGAACCTCTCGCCATTGCACTACACTCTAATGATGCCATTCAAGGAATAATCCGGACGGGCACAGAGCAGAAAGTCTCGCTATATGCGGATGACCTCCTTTTGTTTATCTCTAACCCTGATACCTCATTGCCACGCGCCTTATCTGTTCTTAAAAGGTTTGGATCAATCTCAGGGTACAAGCTGAATCTAGGCAAGAGTGAGCTTTTTCCTGTAAACTAGGCTGCTTTGCTCTAGCAGACAGTTTGAAACAATCTTTTACTTTTTGGAAGGCGCTACCTCTTTCTCTTATCGGAAGGATTAATGTCATTAAAATGAGTGTGTTGCCCAAATTTCTATATTTATTTCAATGTTTACCCATTTTTATTCCAAAATCTTTTTTTATTTCACTGGTTCAAACATTCATGCATTTTATTTGGGATGGCAAGGTACCACGGATTGGCAGAAAACATTTACAGAAGCCTAAGTCATTGGGGGGTTTAGCTCTACCAAATTTTCAGACATACTATTGGGCTGCAAATTTCAGAGCCCTTCTGTACTGGCTGCAGACTGATCCTACTGGCCCTAGACCAATCTGGGTCCAGATGGAGTCTGAATCGTGTAAACCTGCTGCACTTTCTTCTGTGTTGTGCTCGTCTCTCCCAGTGTCCCTAGGCAAAAGGTGTGTCAACCCAATTGTAAAGCAGTCTCTTAAAATTTGGAATCAGTTCCGTTTAGCCTTTGGCCTCCGAGGCTTTTCTCTATCAGGCCCAATCAATCAGAACATTTTATTTCCTCCATCTTTGAATGATGGGGCTTTTGGCATCTGGCACTCACTAGGCCTCTCCTCACTAGCCCAATTATTCTTTGATGATACATTTGCCTCTTTTGCTCAGCTACAGGAAAGGTTCAACCTCCAGACTAGGAACTTTGTCAGAGCTAACACACCTGAATTTCCCCATAGGCCTGTGAATACAGCTATAGAGAGCATCCTGGAGCTGAACAAGCTTCCTAGGGGCGCAATTTCAGATGTATATGCAATCATTCATGACTTACAGAACCCTTCTTTTGTGCCTTTAAAGACTCGATGGGAAAAGGAGTTGGGGGAGGAACTTGGGGAAGACACCTGGGAATCTGTGCTGCGCAGGGTGCATTCGTCCTCTTTTAGCACTAGACACAGCCTCATTCAATTCAAGGTGGTTCACCGTATCCACTGGTCTGGGGCCAGACTTGGAAGAATATTCTCTGATTTTGATCCTACCTGTGTCAGATGTAAAATTGAACCAGCCACACTGTTGCATATGTTCTGGGGCTGTCATAAACTGTCAGGTTTCTGGGAATTAATATTTAAATGTTTCTCTGATATATATAACACTGTTATAGATCCCTCTCCCCTTACAGCCCTTTTTGGAGTACTGCCCATAGGTACCCCCCTGTCAAGAATCCAGTCGGACACTGTTGCTAATACAACTCTTTTAGCTAGACGGCTAATACTACAGAACTGGAAGATGGCAGCTCCCCCATCTTATAAATATTGGGTGAGAGATGTGTTGTGCTCTCTGAAACTAGAAAAAATTAAATTAAATTCACGTGGGAACCCCAAACTGTTTAATGAGGCTTGGGCTCCATTCCGGTCTTACTTTAAACAGTCCATCCTCTGATGGCATTCCTATTAAAACCAAAATAAGTCTGTATTTGACCCCCCTGTGACTTAGAGGTTGGATGAGCATTTCTCTGTGTTTTTTTCTGGGGTGGGGGTGGGGGGCATTAAGGTTGATGTGCTTATTGATTGTGCCTTGTTCATCTTGCCCGGGCAGAGACTAAGGTGTGAGCTTGTTTTTCCCAGTTATTTTTATTTTTTTATTCTGTTCACGCCTACATAAAATTATTATTATTCATTTTTTATTTTAAAGCATTGTAAACTTTTTAGTTTTGGTCCAGTGGATGGTTGGTCTGTGGCTTTGACTGTCTGTGAGTGGTTGCATTTCTCCACCCCATCCCTTGACTGTTCACAGGAACAATGGTGAGGCGTTTGCTCTGTCCCTATACTATAGATTGCCCTTTAACCTTTTGTAGCCTTCTGCCTGGTGTGTTTAACTTGTCTAAAGTATGGTATCTTTAAAGTTATTTTTTTTAATATGTATTATTTGTATTTTTTCTAGTTGAGTATATTATTTATATTGCTTTGTCTTGTCTGTGTGTGTGTAAAACTTAATAAACAGAGTTTTCAATTAGTGGGCGTGCCCAACACACCTGAACACACTCAACAAGATAGAGGATAGAGAGAGTTTTGTTGACGCTGAGAACTGAATGGATCTGTTTTTAAATAACATTCTAAGAACGTTTTCTGAACGTTACCAAGGTTTTTTATAGGTTTTCATGGAAAGTTTTCTTCAGGTTATGAGAATGGAAGTTAGAGCATATTGTTGTTTTCAACATTCCCAGAATATTGCCAAGAACTGACATAAAAGAGAAGCATTCAATTCTCTGAACGTTCTGAAAAAGTTACACAATTTTTGAGAACCTTACCAGAATGCAGTAAAATATGATACTAAATAGAACCACATGGGAACTTGTGTGGAATGTTCTGTCGAAGTACTCACATTCCCATAGAATAACGTTGCTTTTTAAAGTTCTCTGAACATTTTGAAAACATGACTTTAAAAAGGACCATGAGAACCTGTAGGAAACATGCTGAAGCATTGAAATTCCCACAGAAGAATATTGTTTCTGGAAATAGCCAAGAACTTGAGATAAACGTATATCTTCCTCAATGAGGATAATCCTGAAGCTGTGTGCCAGAAGAGGAAATAACTTTTCCCAGCCATGAAAGCTGCCAGAGCATGTGGGGACGTTGCTTACATCCACTATGACAGGCTCATTATCCACCCTCCCTCCCAGAAGCCTGGAAGGAATGAGAGAGCCAAGCCTATGGGTTCGTTGCTTCAACCCCGCAGCACACACACACACTTACACATACCAACTAATTAATGGGCTGCTGAATGTACATTTTTTTCCTCCTGCGTTGTCTGATAAGCTAGCCAGGAAAGGGATGAAAATATCGCATATTAAAATATGTAGCCTAAGTTATAAGGTACATGAAATCAATAACTTGCTAACATCAGAGAGCATTCAAGTTGCTCTTTTCCTTTATACATTGGCCATTTCTGAGATTCACTAAGATAATTAATTTGATTATACAGCAGTAGCAATACAAGGATATAACATCTATAGAAGAGACAGGAATGCTCATGTGGGAGGTGTTGCTGTATATATTCAGAGCCATATCCCTGTAATGCTTAGAGAAGATCTTATGTCAAGTGTTATTGAAGTGTTGTGGTTGCTTGGTTCCCTGGCAAATCTAAAGCCTTTTCTTTTGGGGTGTTGCTATAGGCCACCAAGTGTTAACATTCAGTATCTAAATAATATGTGTTGATAGTGTATGTGATGTGAACAGAGGGGTTTACTTTCTTGGGGACCTGAATATTGACTGGTTTTCATCAAACTGTCCACTCAAGAGGAAGCTTCTTACTGTATCCAGTGCCTGGAATCTGGTTCAGGTTATTAATCAACCTAACAGGGTGTTTACAAACACTACAGGAACAATCATCCACATGTACTGATCACATTTTAACTAATACTGCAGAACTTTTATCAAAGCTGTATCCATACCCGTTGGATGCAGTGATCACAATACAGTGGCAAGGGAAGGCAAAGTTCCAAAAGCTGGGCCTAAAATAGTGTATTAGAGATCATACAAAAGATTTTGCTGTGACTCTTATGTGGATGATGTAAAAAATATTTGTTAGTCTGATGTGATTAATAAGGAGAATCCACACGCTGCACTTGATACATTTCTGAAATTGCTTAATCCAATTATGGATAAACATGCACCTGTTAAGAAACTGACTGTTAGAATTGTTAAGGACAGCGGAGTCAATCACCACCTTCCGGAGACACCTGAAACCCCACCTCTTCAAGGAATACCTAGGATAAAGCAATCCTTCTGGCCCCCCCCCCCCCCCCCCCCCCCCCCCCCCCCCCTTAAAAGATCTAGATGCACTATTGTAAAGTGGCTGTTCCACTGGATGTCATAAGGTGAATGCACCAATTTGTAAGTCGCTCTGGATAAGAGCGTCTGCTAAATGACTTAAATGTAAATGTTAAGGCTTAACGGATTGATGAGGAATTGTATGGTTGGAAGAGCTGGTGCAAAAGGATTGGCTAATAAGTCTGGATGCAAATCTGACTGGCTTACTTACTGCAAATTGAGAAATTATGTGACTAAACTCACCCAAAAAAAATAAATTATATTATGAAGCCATGATCAATGATACAATGATGGAACAGTTTAAACACTTTGGAGTACTTTAAATGAAATTATGGGCAGAAGGACAAATTCAAATCCATCTTTCATTGAATCAGATTACTTATTCATCACAAAACCATTAGATGTTGCCAATTATTTTTATGATTACTTCATTGGCAAAGTGGGCAAAATTATGCAGGAAATGCCAACAACGAACAGTGAGCCATCATACTCACACATTAAAAAACAAAACAATGAAAGATAAGCATTGCTAGTTTGAATTTTGTAAAGTTAGTGTGGGAGAGGTAGGAAAAAAATGCCATTGACAACTTAGATGGATACTGAGGATGGTAGCTGAATCTATAGCCACTCCTATCTGTCAGATCTTTAAACTGAGCATAGAGGAAAGTCTTTGTCCTCTGGCCTGGAGGGAAGCCAAAGCCATTCCTCTACCCAAGAGTGGTGAAGCTGCATTTACTGGTTCTAACAGCAGACCTATCAGCGTGCTGCCAGCTCTTAGCAAACATAATGCTATTTCTCTGTAAACAAATAAACAACAGACTTCAGCATGCTTAGAGAGAAGGGCAAACAACATGTACTGCACTGGCACACATTTTTGATGATTGGTTGAAATACATGTATAATAAGAAGATTGTGGGAGCTGTACTGTTAGATTGACCATAACCTTTAGATGAGAAAATGTGTGTTATGTCTTTTCAACCTCTGCCATATAGAGGAAAGTATTCAGACCCCTTCACTTTTTCCACATTTTGTTATGTTACAGCCTAATTGTAAAATGTATCTAATAGAACTTAGAGGGTTTTCTTTAATGGAAGCTTCTCTAATGTCAAACATGTAAAATGTGGTGTACCGCAGGGTAGCTCTCTAGGCCCTCTACTCTTTTCTTGTTTTACCAAGGACCTGCCACTGGCATTAAACAAAGCATGTGTGTCCATGTCTGCTAATGATTCAGCCATATATTGCATCAGCATATACACTACCGTTCAAAAGGTTGGGGTCACTTAGAAACATGCTTGTTTTTTAAAGAAAAGCGCATTTTTGGTCCATTAAAATAACATAAAATTGATCAGAAATACAGTGTAGACAAGTGTTAATGTTGTAAATGCCTATTGCAGCTGGAAACGGCACATTTTTTTTTATTGAATATCTACATAGGCGTACATTGGCCCATTACCAGCAACCATCACTCCTGTGTTCCAATGGCACGTTGTGTTAGCTAATCCAAGTTTATAATTTTAAAAGGCTAATTGATCATTTGAAAACCCTTTTGCAATTATGTTAGCACAGCTGAAAACTGTTGTGTTGATTAAAGAAGCAATACAATTGGCCTTCTTTAATCTAGTTGAGTATCTGGAGCATCAGCATTTATGTGTTCGATTACAGGATCAAAATGGCTAGAAACAAAGCACTTTCTTCTGAAACTCGTCAGTCTATTCTTGTTCTGAGAAATTAAGGCTATTCCATGCGAGAAATTTCCAAGAAACTGAACATCTCGTACAATGCTGTGTACTACTCCCTTCACAGAACAGAGCAAACTGGCTGTAACCAGAATAGAAAGAGGAGTGGGAGGTCCTGGTGCACAACTGAGCAAGAGGACAAGTACATTAGTACCTCACAAGTCCTCAACTGGAAGCTGCATTAAATAGTACCCGCAAAACACCAGTCTCAATGTCAACAGTGTAGAGGCGACTCCAGGAAGCTGACCTTCTAGGCAGAGTTCCTCTGTCCAGTGTCTGTGTTCTTTTGCCCATCTTAATCTTTTCTTTTTATTGGCCAGTCAGAGATATGGCTTTTTCTTTGCAACTCTGCCTAGAAAGCCAGCATCCAGGAGTCATCACTTCACTGTTGACATAGAGACTGGTCTTTTGCGGGTACTATTTAATGAAGTTGCCAGTTGAAGACTTGTGAGGTGTCTGTTTCTCAAACTAGACACTCTAATGTACATGTTTTCTTACTTAAAAAATAGTTGCAGTCTGTTTTGGAATAGGTGGCCAGTAGTAAACTGGTCCTGAACATCTCTAAAACTAAAAGTAGTGCATTGTCGTACAAATCATTGCCTAAGTTCTAGACTTCAGATGAATCTGGTAAATAAATGGTGTACCTGTTGAGCAAGTTGAGGAGACTTGTTTTAATAAGAAACCTTAACGTGTTGTAAATTCCAAATTGTTTGCATAGTCAACTTACACACAGCACTGACACACTCATTTACCACACCAGACATGCCACCAGGGGTCTTTTCACATTCCCCAAGTTCAGAACAAACTCAAGGAAACAGTATTATACAGAGCCATGAGTTCATGGAACTCCCTTCCATCTTGTATGGCGCAAATGAACAGCAAACCTGGTTTCAAAAAACAAATAAAATAACATCTCACGGCACAAAGCATCTCCCTCATGTGACCTATGTGTTGTGTATGTACTGACATGTATGTGTAACTGATAGATGCACACACACCCGACATGTTCATGTTTTTAAATGTATGTCAATTGTAAAGTAATTTATCTGTAATGTATTTTTCATTATGTGTCTGACCCCAGTAAGACTAGATGTTGTCATTGGTGTCGGCAAATGGGGATCTTAATAATCAAATCAAATAAAACATTCTTATAGTTCTCTGAACTTTTTGAGAACATTCCCAATGCCAAACCATTTGGAAAACACTCTTGGTATATTAAAAACATTTAATCAAATGTAACCATTTACATTACATTTAAGTCATTTAGCAGACGCTCTTATCCAGAGCGACTTACAAATTGGTGCATTCACCTAATGACATCCAGTGGAGCAGCCACTTTACAATAGTGCATCTAAATCTTTTAAGGGGGGGGGGGGGGGCAGAAGGATTGCTTTATCCTATCCTAGGTATTCCTTGAAGAGGTGGGGTGTGTGAACCATGTGTGAATCTTCAGGAAGCATTCTGTTAATTAAAGTAATTCCAGGAAAATAACTTTTTTTTTGTCAAGTTCCTTAAATGTGCTGAGAATGTTCCAAAACCAAGCAACTATCCTTCCCAGAAAGTTGTGGGAAGGTTTATGCAAGATAACCACAGGACAACTGCTCTCTCACCAAGCTCTCAGAAACATATGGTTCTCAAAATGTGTTGTGCTAGCTGGGACACACACGCATACACACAGGTTATCCCCTGCATATTACATCAGGCCCTCCCTGTCTGAGCTCTGTGCCCTTCATGTGCCCACTGAAAGATTCATGTTCACACACCATGCCAACCTGTGGACATGCAAACACAGGCACAGGCACACAAACCCAACCAAATACACCTGTGCCCGCTGGGCAGTTGGGGCAACTCATCTGCAGCGTTTGGATCCAGCAGGAAGGGAAAGCAAAGAGTGAACTAACAAAACCACCTTGGCTGAGTGTGGGTGGAAGTCCTTCTCTCTTCTCTCTCCTTCTCTCTTCTCCCCGTTCCCCCTCACTGTATTTATGTGAGATTAGGTGTGCCTGCTACTGCTGTAAACCCTGAATTACCTGCTAGTGCTGTTAGCTCTGAGATTACCCCTCTGTAGGACCATTGTTTCCCCTCGCGGAGCTCCGGCTGGTTTTGGGCTGAGAGAGACTGACCAATGAGATCACTTTCAATCCCCAGAAACGTCAACAGAGCAGCACTCAGCAAATGCAGCGCTGTGAAAAACTGTTGGATGAAACACTCATCACTGATGAGATGGAACAACATCTACTGCTGCTTACAACCCTCATAGCTGTCTCTCACCTGCGAGTTAAACAATCCAGGTGTCTGACAGAAACAGCCAGCGCCGCCTGACACCACTAAGCAGCTCTGGGACCTGGATGTAGTCCAGCACAAACCCAACCAGACCCAGTACACAGGAAACCAACACAGAGACACTACAAAGGTTTATCCAATGATGTACAGTCTTTCCAGGGCAAGAGTGAATGAAGTCTAAAGGAGAGAGAGAGGGGTATTGTCTCTCTAGACATATGACTTTCTCTGTCAGGACAGTGCTACCCTGCAGCGGAACTATTTCCATCACAGGATCAACATGTGAAGCAGACATACAGGCAGGTCCATAATTATTTTCACCTTTGATGAAGATACGGAATCAAATAAATTATAAAAAATACTGAGCGATATTGCAATTTTTAAATTTCATTATATGATTTTATACTAATACAATTGCTTAGAGAAATAGATTTAGTTTAATAAGTAATAATTTAAAAAATATATAAGATAGGGGTCAAAATTATTGACACCCCTGTTTTCAGTACTCTTCAGCACCCTGTACCACACGCTTTCATACTGGTGGTCCAAGCTGACGACGTTGACAGACACTCTGTTCACGAATGGGTACTGTTAGGGAGACACACCCAATGAGCAGCACATCAAGACAGAGGCCATCCAGTGGACAATTTAAAAACGTGGGAACAGGTATCATGTCTTCGACAGTGAAAATGACACTCAAGTCACAGAGTTGCTCGAGAAGATCGAGCAGATAGTTGCAGGAAACAGTGACAGCAATTATGAAAATGACAGTGCATTGTTGCTTAGGATTGAGGAGAAGAGGAGGGGAGTGGAGTAGAGAGCCAAAGAGAGGCATTTGAGATAAATAAAATAAAGTGAAAAATCTGAAATCGAGGCTCTGTTCCAGGGCCTCCCTATCATTTTGCTTGAAATGTATAACTATACATGCACTTCATACGCCTTCCACTTGATGTCAATAGGCTGTGAGAGGTGAAATGGGGTTTCTAGGTATTTCCATGGTCAAAAGAGAGAGCTTGGAATGACATGACCCCCGAATTCCTTTGTTCAGGAAGCGCATAAAGGTCATCAGTATTGGCTTCTGAAAAGCATTCGCTATAGACGCCTAATATCTCCGGCTTTGATTTTATTTGATAAATGTGATAATATCATCGTAAAGTATGTTTTTTCAATATAGTTCTATCCGATTATTGAATTTTTTTCAGGAGTTTAGGCGTGTTGCGTTCTTTGCGTTTAGTGACGAAGGAGAGCTTAGCGCCACTTGGCTAGTTTTGCTTGCTCATTCGAGAGGGGAAAATGCCATTCTAAAACCAAACAACGATTGTTCTGGACCAAGGACCCCTTGTACAACATTCTGATTTAAGATCATCAAAAGTAGGACCCATTTATAATGCTATTTCATATATCTGTCGAACATGTTTACTTTTAGTTTGCGCCCAGATTTTGGGCGCTCTCTCGCTATAACGTAAGCTGCATGTCGTAATGAAGTTATTTTTAGAATTCTAATACGGCGATTGCATTAAGAACTAGTGTATCTATCATTTCCTATACAAGATGTTTTTTTTAGTAAAGTTTATGAATAGTTATTTGGTCAGAATAGGTGAGTGTCAGAAATATATCCGGACATTCTGGGAAAAAGATGCTAAGTTTTCACAATGTATAACCACGGATTTCAACTCTAAATATGCACATTTTCGAACAAACCATATATGTATTGTGTAATATGATGTTATAGGACTGTCATCTGATGAAGTTTATGAAGGTTAGTGAAAAAATGTATATCTTTTGCTGGTTTATTCCCTATCGCTAACGTGCCTATCGCTAACGTGCCTTGAATGAATGAATGCGGTTGTGTGGTAGGCTATTGTAGTAAGCTAATATAATGCTATATTGTGTTTTCGCTGTAAAACACTTAAAAAATTTGAAATATTGTCTGGATTCACAAGATGTTTGTCTTTCATTTGCTGTACACCATGCATTTTTCAGAACTGTTTCATGATGAGTATTTAGGTATTTCACGTTGGTCTCTATAATTACTCTGGCTGCTTTGGTGCTATTTCTGATGGTAGCTGTGATGGTAGCTGCAATGTAAAACTGATTTATACCTCAAATATGCACATTTTTCGAACAAAACATAGATTTATTGTATAACATGTTATAAGACTGTCATCTGATGAAGTTGTTTCTTGGTTAGCTTGGTTGGTTCTTGGTTAGTTTGGTTGGTTATGTGCAAGCTACCTGTGCTGTGAAAAATGTCTGTGCTTTTTTGTATTTGGTGGTGAGCTAACATAAATATATGTGGTGTTTTCGCTGTAAAACATTTTAAAAATCGGACATGTTGACTGGATTCACAAGATGTTTATCTTTCATTTGCTGTATTGGACTTGTTAATGTGTGAAAGTTAAATATTTCAAAAAAATATTTTTTGAATTTCGCGCTCTGCCTTTTCAGTGGAATGTGGGAGGAGTTCCGCTAGCGGAACCCCGGGGCTAGACAGGTTAACTAATAATCACAACACTAACCCTAACCCAAAGGACATGAAAAGTGAATATATTTGCCTCTTCTCTTTCCCCATGAGGAAAGACCAAAGAATATTGAAAGAAATCATTTTTATAAAAACTACAGGAGAGTAAACTCAGGCTGTATCCACAAAGAATCTCAGAAAATGTCCTAGGAATCCTGTTAAATCCTGTTTTAAGACCAAAAAAACTCCCAGCTCAGAGTAGGTTTTAGGATGATGTTAATTAAGACACTGCTCAGACAAACTCAGAGCCAGGAGTAGAATCAAGTCATAAAAGTTTGTCAGCTATTAAGCTAATCACGACAGTTTGAGGTACCGCAAAGGAAAGATAGTGATGACACTCATTGACATTGTCGCAAAAGATGGGGATTAACCAATTGCGATGAGGCATCGCCAGCTGTGAGCTCTAACACAATTCAGACAACCATGGTGAATGTGACTGTACATCACACAGGGCCGGCTCCAGGCATACGCTATATACACGGTCACACGGTCACACGGTCACCCAATTCATTATTTTTTAATTTTTTTAAATTATTTTTGTTGGAGCTCAGTCAGGCTCTCAACTTACTTTGAGAGTTAGAATAGTAGAACACACGAATTGCAAGTTCATTTTTTTTTGTGCATCAGCAGTTTCTCTCTTGTTTTGAAAGTCACTCAATTAGCCACGTCAAAAAAATAAAAGATTGGTAAGTTAGTCTAGCCAGTTATATAAGCTTGTAGTAATCATGGCCAAATACCAACCGGGCACCCAGGGCACATGGCCTGTCATGTCAAATAGTGTCCCCCTCCCGAAAAGTGTACCCCCCCAGCATCACAATGGGATTCGATGAGTTCTAGCTTCTGTTGCTAGGGCTGTTTGCTGGAACTTGCAAAATTCTGACTGGATTACGTAATGAACAAAAGTGTCTGTTGCTGGCTCTATTTTACATCATAGCGGTACAGTATCCAAAACAGAACTTTTTGGTAAAAACTCAACTCGTCCTGTTTTTAGGACAAAGAATGCTGAGTTGCATCCAAAGAACACCATACCTACTGTGAAGCATGGGGGTGGAAACATCATGCTTTGGGGCTGTTTTTCTGCAAAGGGACCAGGACGACTGATCCGTGTAAAGGAAAGAATGAATGGGGCCATGTATCGTGAGATTTTGAGTGAAAACCTCCTTCCATCAGCAAGGGCATTGAAGATGAAACGTGGCTGGGTCTTTCAGCATGACAATGATCCCAAACACACCGCCCGGGCAACGAAGGAGTGGCTTCGTAAGAAGCATTTCAAGGTCCTGGAGTGGCCTAGCCAGTCTCCAGATCTCAACCCCATAGAAAATCTTTGGAGGGAGTTGAAAGTCCGTGTTGCCCAGCAACAGCCCCAAAATATCACTGCTCTAGAGGAGATCTGCATGGAGGAATGGGCCAAAATACCAGCAACAGTGTGTGTAAACCTTGTGAAGACGTACAGAAAACGTTTGACCTCTGTCATTGCCAACAAAGGGTAATAACAAAGTATTGAGATAAACGTTTGTTATTGACCAAATACTTATTTTCCACCATAATTTGCAAATAAATTCATAAAAAATCCTACAATGTGATTTTCTGGATTTTTTTTCCTCATTTTGTCTGTCATAGTTGAAGTGTACCTATGATGAAAATTACAGACCTCTCTCATCTTTTTAAGTGGGAGAACTTGCACAATTGGTGGCTGACTAAATACATTTTTTCCTCACTGTACCTCAGCCTGCCTAGTCAGCTAACATTAGCTAGCTAGCAGACAGTTTGTTTGTATGTAGCTTGCACTTTAATGTCATTCCTCTGAGATTGTATTTTATCTTTCCAAACAGGCGAAGTACGATGAAGGCACCACTGATCTCGAAAAGAGGCGCAATATTCGTAGTGGGGCATAAAAATTCAGAATTGAGGGTAACGTTAAGTAGCTATCTTCTATTAGATCACTGGAAGGATTTATTGAACAGCCATTCAATTCTTAGCCATCTAGTTGGTCATCTACATTTTGGGAGCGATACATTTAGATATAAACTCCACAGACAAGTTCCACAGACATGTGACTAACAGAAATTGAATAATGTGTCCCTGGACAAAGGGGGGGTCAAAATCAAAAGTAACAGTCAGTATCTGGTGTGGCCATCAGCTGCATTAGGTACTGCAGTGCATCTCCTCCTCATGGACTGCACCAGATTTGCCAGTTCTTGCTGTGAGATGTTACGCCACTCTTCCACCAAGGCACCTGCAAGTTGCCGGACATTTCTGAGGGGAATGGCCCTAGCCCTCACCCTCCGATCCAACAGGTCCCAGACGTGCTTAATGGAATTGAGATCCGGGCTCTTCGCTGGCCATGGCAGAACACTGACATTCCCGTCTTGCAGGAAATCACACACAGAACGAGCAGTATGGCTGGTGGCATTGTCATGCTGGAGGGTCATGTCAGGATGAGCCTGCAGGAAGGGTACCACATGAGGGAGGAGGATGTCTTCCCTGTAACACACAGCGTTGAGATTGCCTGCAATGACAACAAGCTCAGTCCAATGATGCTGTGACACACCACCCCAGACCATGATGGACCCTCCCCCTCAATCGATCCCGCTCCAGAGTACAGGCCTCGGTGTAACGATCATTCCTTCAACAATAAACACGAATCCGACTATCACCCCTGGTGAGACAAAATCGCGACTCGTCAGTGAAGAGCACTTTTTGTCAGTCCTGTCTGGTCCAGCAACGGAGGGTTTGTGCACAAAGGCGACATTGTTGCCGGTGATGTCTGGTGAGGACCTGCCTTACAACAGGCCTAGAAGCTCTCAGTCCAGCCTCTCTCAGCCTATTGCGGACAGTCTGAGCACTGATGGAGGGATTGTGCGTTCCTGGTGTAACTCAGGCAGTTGTTGTTGCCATCCTGTACCTGTCCCGCAGGTGTGATGTTCGGATGTACCGATCCTGTGCAGGTGTTGTTACATGTGGTCTGCCACTGCGAGGACGATCAGCTGTCCGTCCTGTCTCCCTGTAGCGCTGTCTTAGGCGTCTCACAGTATGGACATTGCAATTTATTTCCCTGGCCACGTCTGCATTCCTCATGCATCCTTGCAGCATGCCTAAGGCACATTCACGCAGATGAGCAGGGACCCTGGGCATCTTTCTTTTTGTGTTTTTCAGAGTCAATAGAAAGGCCTCTTTAGTGTCCTAAGTTTTCATAACTGTGAAATTAATTGCTTACCGTCTGTAAGCTGTTAGTGTCTTAACGACCGTTCCCACAGGTGCATGTTCATTAATTCAAATCAAATCAACGTTCTTTTGTCACGTGCGCCGAATACAACAGGTGTAGACCTTACAGTGAAATGCTTGCTTACAGGCTCTAATCAATAGTGCAAAAAAGGTGTTATGTGAACAATAGGTAAGTAAAGAAATAAAACAACAGTAAAAGACAGGCTAAATACAGTAGCGAGGCTATAAAAGTAACTGGCAATTGTTTATGGTTCATTGAACAAGCATGGGAAACAGTGTTTAAATCCTTTAGAATGAAGATGTGTGAAGTTATTTGCATTTTTACGAATTATCTTTGAAAGACAGGGTCCTGAAAAAGGGACGTTTCTTTTTTTGCTGAGTTTATGTCTGTAATATTGGAGACAGACAGACAGACAGACAGACAGACAGACAGACAGGCAGACAGACAGACAGACAGACAGACAGACAGACAGACAGACAGACGCACACGGAGAGAGGACGAAAGGAAGAAAGTTAGAAAGGATGAAAGGGAGAGAGAGGTGGGAAGAGAGTGAGGTGGGAAGACAGAGAGAGAGAGGTGGGAAGACATAGAGATAGAGATGGAGAGAGAACACAGCTCTCTCCATCACAACACAGCTCTACTAGACCAGGGCCTTCACAACACAGCTCTACTAGACCAGGCCCATCACAACACAGCTCTACTTGACCTGGCCCGTCACAACGCAGCTCTACTAGACCAGGCCCATCACAATACATCTCTACTAGACCAGGCCCATCACAACACAGCTCTACTGGACCTGGCCCGTCACGACACAGATCTACTGGACCTGGCCCATCACGACACATCTCTACTGGACCTGGCCCGTCACAACACAGATCTACTGGACCTGGCCCATCACAACACGGCTCTGACCACTACTCCAGGGTCGGACAGAACACTGTCCTTCAGAGAAGTACACCACATGATGCAGTCCACACCATGTATCATTCAGATCATCAGCCTACATATGCTGAGGTAACATCTGGCAAGAGACACCTAGAAGAGTTAGAGATAGGAGAGGTGCGCCAACTACTGCAACTAATATGCAGACTACTGAGCTAGACGGGCACGCACACACACACACACACACACGCACAGGGTTGCAGATTGCATTGTACTTATTTTTTGTGCAGTCTTATTCCATTCCTATTAATTTGTTTACAACTATTCTTAATTTTATTGGCACCGGTATAATAATAATAATTATATATAGTGGTGTGTGTGTGTGTGTGTGTGTGTGTGTGTGTGTGTGTGTGTGTGTGTGTGTGTGTGTGTGTGTGTGTGTGTGTGTATGTGTGTATATATATATATATATTCTTTTTTTCTTCTTCTTCTTTTTTCAATGTACTTTACTCAAACCAGTGATTATCACTTATTATAAATGAGATCATTAACTATCAGCTCTTGGAATATCCAGGGCCTATACTCTTCACATTTTGGTTATAAAACAACAAATCCAGAATTTATTAAAAACATCAAAGGACAGGACATCATAATCCTACTTGAAACATGGTGTCGTGGAGACATAGATACTCAGTGTCCCGCAGGCTATAGAGAAAGTTTACTACCATCAATCAAACATAAAAATGTTAAACGGGGCTGAGTCTCAGGTGGAATCATCATTTGGCATAAGCAGGACTTGGCACTGAATGAAATGAAAAAAGGTACCAGTCACATTTGGCTAAAACTTAACAAAGGTACAATCTATTGTGATAATGAGGTGTACATATGTGCAGCTTATGCTCCTCCTTCAGATTCACCATATTTTTTTTTGACAATCTCCATACAGAAATCATTACATTTCAGGCAGAGGGTAAAGTGCTTCTTTGTGGAGATTTCAATCCAAGAACAGGTTCTGAGCCTGACTACACTGATGCGGGAGGTTATCACCACATATTTGGTCACCCCTCCTTGTACAGTAGCCCTATTATAAATAATAGAAACAGTCCTGACCAAATACTGAACAAAAATGGGAAGGAGTTAGTGCATCTCTGTCGAGCCTTAGGCCTGTACATGCTTAATGGTAGAATCAGAGGGGACTCTTTAGGTCAGTTTACTTACTGCTCAGCTCTGGGGACAAGTGTAGTCGATTATGCCATCACGGACATTGACCCCTCCTCCATTAGTGCATTCACTGTCAGACCACAGACACCATTGTCAGATCACAGTCAGATCAACGTGTTTTTGAACAAATGTCTCCCCATTGAAATGTCTCCCCATTGGAATACATTGACTGCACCTCTAAATTCAACCTAAAGCCTATGTGGGTTATGATTGTCTTATGAACCTGTCTTTGAGACCGTGTCTGTGCCTCGATCTAGGTTGAGCGAAACAAAACATGGCGGTGTTCACCTTAGCAATCTCAATGGAATAAAGACATCCTCTATTCCTGTCAGTATTTAAAGTGATTGTGATAACTCACATCTCAAAATAGGGTTAATTAATGTTAGATCCCTCACCTCACCCAAGCCAGTCATAGTCAATGAACTAAACACTGGTCATAATCTTGATGTGATTGGCCTGACTGAAACATGACTCAAGCCTGATTCATTTACTGTGTTAAATGAGGCCTCTCCTCCTGGTTACACTAGTGACCACATCCCCCACGCATCCTGCAAAGGCGGAGGAGTTGCTAACATTTATGACCGCACATTTTAATGTACAAATAAAAAGACTGTGTTTTCATCTTTTGAGCTTCTAGTCATGAAATCTATGCAGCTTACTCAATCACTTTTTATAGCTACTGTTTACAGGCCTACTGGGCCGTATACAGCGTTCCTCACTGAGTTCCTTGAATTGCTATCGGACCTTGTAGTCATGGCAGATAATATTCACATTTTTGGTGACATGGAAAAGTCCACAGACCCACTCCAGACCTACTCATTGCCACAGTCATACCCTGGATCTAGTTTTGTCCCATGGAATAAATATTGTGGATCTAAATGTTTTTCCTCATAATCCTGGACTATCGGACCACAATCGTATTACGTTTGCAATCGGAACAAAGAATCTGCTCAGACCCAAACCAAGGATCATCAAAAGTTGTGATATAAATTCTTGGACAACCCAAAGATTCCTAGATTCCCTTCCAGACTCCCTCCACCTACCCAAAGACGTCAGAGTACAACAATCAGTTAACCACCTAACTGAGGATCTAAATTTAACCTTGCCAAATACCCTAGACGCAGTCGCACCCCTAAAAACAAAAAACATTTGTCTCAAGAAATTTGCTCCAGAAAATTGGAATGGAAATGGCGCTCCACCAAACTGGAAGTCTTCCGACTAGCTTGGAAGGACATTGTGGCGAAATCCTGCACTTAAGTGCGCCGCCACTTTAAGAGCAGATGAGCAGTAGGAAGGAGGAGATAAAAGAGCTCGTTAAGCTCTATTGGGGAAGCTCTTGTTGGCGGGACAGTTTAGTTTGTGTGTGCTATGCTGCAGAGTTTTTTTTTGTTTGTCTTCACCGTATGTGGTTGTACAGTTTTTTGAATCAATCCTCGGTGTGATCGCTCGACGACGTGGTTGTTCTCATTTGGGACCGCGATGGTTATGGATCAAATGGATTAGTAGCAACATTTGTTGCGAGGCGTTCAACTACAACCCAACATACCATCGGACAGACAGACCGGATACCTGCAACCTCAAGACCACAGCTAAGCCCTCTCTTGTTCTCTTTCTCTTCACGCTATGTTCCAGTGCTTTACACTGAAACTGACTCTATTTCCTAAGTACATTGAAGTTTGATTGGAGCTGGACTAGTGTGTATATGAACACCACACATTCATACCCTCTGCACTCCTTCCCAAGAAGAAAATACAAACTATTGCAAATCCTCTGTGTGATGACTGGGTTCATTCATTATTATATGAAGTTGCTGTTTATTTGCTCTGCCCTTATTGTTATATGAGGTATGTTTGGTGGGGTTACCAAGAATTGTGGAAGGACTGATGTGATGTGGGATCTATAGGGTGTGTATTCTTTTTTCTCTCCGCTGGCTATCTGGTCAACAGGCTACACTCTAGGCAGTCTCTTCTGTTGATGTGTGTGGGTCTGGTAGTGGTACTCTCGCTGTTCTACTATTTTCCTTTCGGCAGGGTTAATACCTGCCTGGCGCCCGAACAAAATCTTCTTTACCTTTCTCTAATTAATACCGCTACAACATTAACGTACAATATCAAAGAGGCCTCACTGCTGCTCGATCATCCTATTCTTCCAACCTAATTGAGGAGAATACAATCCCAAATTAATATTTTATACAGTCGCAAAGCTAACTGAAAAGCAGCATTCAACAAGAGAAGATAGCTTTCACTTCAGCAGTGATAAATTAATGAATTTCTTCGAAGAAAAGATCATAATCATTAGAAAGCAAATTACGGACTCTTCTTTGAATATGCGTATTTCTCCAAAGCTTAGATGTCCTGAGTCTGCACAGAACTGCCAGGACCTAGGATCAATGGAGACACCCAAGTTTTATGTATCTCTTGACACATTCGTGAATATAGTCATGGCCTCCAAACCCTCAAGCTGCATACTGGATCCTATTCCAACTAAACTACTGAAAGAGCTACTTCCTGTGCTTTGCCCTCCTATGTTGAACATAATAAATGGCTCCCTATCCACCAGATGTGTACCAAACTCACTAAAAGTTGCAGTAAAAAAGCCTCTCTTGAAATAGCCAAAACTATCGGCCTAAATCGAATCTCCCATTCCTCTCAAAACTTGTAGAAAAAGCTGTTGCACCGCAACTTACTGCTTTTGTATACAATAATTTTAAACTCAGACAAAACAGAAATGCTAGTTGTAGGTTCCAAGAAACAAAGAGATCTGCTTTTGGATCTGACAATGAATCTTGATGGCTGTACAGTCATCTCAAATAAAACTGTGAAGGACCTTGGCGTTACTCTGGACACTGATCTCTCTTTTGATGAACATATCAAGACTGTTTCAAGGACAGCTTTGTAACATTGCAAAAATCAGAACCTTTTTGTCCTAGAATGATACAGATAAGCTAATCCATGCTTTTGTCACTTCTAAATTAGACTACTGTAATGCTCAACTCTCCAGCTACCCTGATAAAGCACTAAATAAACTTCAGTTAGTGCTAAACATGGCTGCTAGAATCCTGACTTGAAACAAAAAGTATGATCACATTACTCGAGTGCTAGCCACCTACAGTGGCTTCCTGTTAAGTCTAGGGCAGATTTCCACCTTTTACTGCTAGCCTACAAAGCATTACATGGGCTTGCTCTCACCTATCTCTCCGATTTGGTCCTGCTGCATATACCTACACGTACGCTACGGTCAGAAGACGCAGGCCTCCTTACTGTCCATAGAATTTCCACGCAAACAGCTGGAGGCAGGGCTTTCTCCTATAGAGCTCCATTTTTATGGAATGGTCTGCTTAGCCATGTGAGAGGCGCAGACTCAGACTCAACCTTTCAGTCATTACTGAAAAAGGGTTGTAATATGGTTACAAGCCAATAAACCTTTATTTGGCACTACATATAACTTTTTGTGTGTGTATTTGCTTTCTTTAAACATTGATTCTGCAGCCAATAATGTCTTATAATCCAATCCTGGTCAACACACAGGCATCATACAGTCAGATGATGGGGAGCAAAGAGCCAGATGAATGGAGCTGCTTTAGAAAGAATGGAGAAGGAACAAAATATCCATTTGGATAAATCTGGAGAAAACACCGACAAACTTGACATCTCAAGGGAAAGGGATTTCTTTGGATAATATGATTTCTTTCCGACAACCATACTGAATACCTACATAGTTTTTTCTCTCAGCTGCAACATTTTGCGGACGTTATTCCAAAGTACCTTGATGTCTTTTCACCACAGATATGATAGAGAGCACTGAAGACGTTGGTGATAAGAGGGCAACAGAGGAAGAAGATCTGTAGCACAGGTCAAGAGGCTGTGGTACAAGAGGAAGGAACAGTGGATCAACCATCGTTGAATTGTGACTCCACTTTGTCTCTATACTGACACTTTGCTTGTTTGATTCAGTGTCGAGCGAATGCTGCCATCAATCCACAGTTTCTGGTTAGGGAAGGTTTTAATAGTCACAGTGGGTACAACATCTGTGATGATAACCGAGGAGAGTTCTCTTGGGAAATAATATGGTCGGCATTTGATTGTGAGGACTTCTAGGTCAGGTGAACAAAAGGACTTGAGTTCCTGTATGTTGTTACAATTACACCATGAGTCGTTAATCATGAAACATACACCCCCGCCCTTCTTCTTACCGGAGAGATGTTTAATCCTGTCGGTGTGATGCACCGAAAATCCCCTTGGCTGTATGGACTCCGACAGCATGTCCCCAGCTAGCCATGTTTCCGTGAAACAGAGTATTTTACAATCCCAGATATCTCTTTGGAAAGCAACTCTTGCCCTGATTTCGTCGACTTTGTTAAAACTTCTAGTTGGTCCCAATCCCGGATCCGGGAGCACCCTCATCAGTAAAAAAGCTGACTAGCATAGCCTAGCATAGCGCCACAAGTAAATACTAGCATCTAAATATCATGAAATCACAAGTCCAAGACACCAGATGAAAGATACACATCTTGTGAATCCAGCCATCATTTCTGATTTTTAAAATGTTTTACAGGGATGACACAATATGTATTTCTATTAGCTAACCACGATAGCAAAAGACACAACTTTTTTTTACCACCATTTTTTTACTGCATAGGTAGCTATAACAAATTCGACCAAATAAAGATATAAATAGTCACTAACCAAGAAACAACTTCATCAGTCTGATAACATATTTATTGTATAGCATATGTTTTGTTCGAAAAATGTGCATATTTCAGGTATAAATCATACTTTTACATTGCAGCCACCATCACAACTCTCACCAAAGCAACTACAATAACTACAGAGAGCAACGTGAATTACCTAAATACTCATCAAAAAACATTTATTAAAAATACACAGTGTACAGCAAATGAAAGACAAACATCTTGTGAATCCAGCCAATATTTCAGATTTTTTAAGTGTTTTACAGTGAAAACACAATATAGCATTATATTAGCTTACTACAATAGCCAACCACACAACAGCATTGATTCAAGCCAACAGTAGCGATAACGAATAAACCAGCAAAAGATATTCATTTTTTCACTAACCTTCTCAAACTTCTTCAGATGACAGTCCTATAACATCAAATTACACAATACATATACGGTTTGTTCGAAAATGTGCATATTTAGCGGCACAAATCGTGGTTATACAATATGAATAGTAGCCAAAATGCAAACAAAATGTCGGGAGAAATCTTGGGAGAGGCACCTAATCTAATCAATAACTAATCATAAACTTGACTAAAAAATACAGGTTGGACAGCAAATGAAAGATACATTAGTTCTTAATGCAAGCGCTGTGTTAGATTTTTAAAATTAACGTTACTACAACATACAGCGAGCGTTAAAGCGAGACCGCACCGAAATTAATGGCGGAATAATAGTTTAACATTTTTCAACAGAACAACGAATTAACATCATAAATAGTTCTTACTATTTGATGAGCTTCCATCAGAATCTTGTGCAAGTTGTCCTTTGTCCAGAATAATCGTTGCTCGGTTGTAGATTGTCGTCTTCAACTTTGGAATTAGCAGCAAACATTAGCCATGTGGCGAAGACGTGTCCAACTCACCATAACGCAGCACAAATAAAAATACCGAAAATCGCAATATACTGATATAAACTGATATAACTCGGTTTAAAATAACTACATTATTATGTTTTTAATACCTATATCGAATAAAATCAGAGCCGGATATATCTAACGCCTATAACGAGAGCGTTTCAGAATGCAATCCTGAGGTCTGTTTTCCTGAGAGGAATATTGCTGCAAAATGAGTTCTGTTTTGCTCACAGATATAATTCAAACGGTTTTAGAAAATAGAGAGTGTTTTCTATCCAATAGTAATAATAATATGCATATTATACGACCAAGAATTGAGTACGAGGCAGTTTAATTTGGGAACGAATATTTACAAAGTGAAAACAGCGCCCCCCTATTGAGAAAAGTGCTGCTCCGGCACCCTCTCCGCGGTTTTGTTTTGGGTCGGCCTCTGGAATCAGTTCAAATGCCCTGAGAAGTGCAGACAAAGGATCCACTTTGGGAAAGTTGTATTCCTGGTCGTAGTGCTGATTGTGCTGGTAAATTGACGTCTCTCCGATATCCAATAGTTCTTCCCGCTTGTATTTAATAACGCTTAAGGTTTTCTGGGCTAACAATGTAAGAAATAATAGGCTTTTTTGTGTGTATGGAACATTTTGTGGATCTTTTATTTCAGCTCATGAAACATGGGACCAACACTTCACATGTTGTGTTTATATTTTTGTTCAGTGTACGTTGAGTGAAAGAGGAATCTCTTTATTTGATAGTCCCCTACAGATGGTTTATACCATACAGCATATGTTCAACTAAGTATCCACTTACAAATGGTTCATTTAACTACATATATATTAACCCTAAGAAAACAACTCTTTATTATACATCCATTTTAAAACTACTTTATGCTCTTTATGTAAATATGTGAATAAAATAATGAGAGTCCCTGTGAACAGTTTAGGCTACAAGGCACCTGTCACTCACAGCTAGCTTCTCGCTCCATTAGTTAACGTGGTTGATTAGGGGTTGACTTGGTTATGGTTGTGAGCGTGGTTTTGTGTTGACCATACAGAGAAAGTCTCCATTACAGGTGCATCCACAAAGGACTGTATGAATAAACATGGCGTGACAACAACAATAAGGGAGTTGGCTGAATCCGAAACAAAATGGCACTTTCTGGCATACAGGAAAATGGAACATTCCAGAGAATAAAAATGCCTTCAGTCTGCTCAGGAATGTATGATCAGTGGCGACCTGTCATTTAGGGCAGGTGAGTTTTTTTGTTTTTTTGGCATTAATACGTGTCGCAAATCAGTTTGCAAACAATGTAAAAACTAAATTAATAATTGAGTTAATAAAGCTGGAAATCACAAATTCAACAATGAGTGGTTTGGAAGGAATCAGTGGCTAACTGCAAGCATGTCACGGCCGTCGAAAGAAGTGGACCAAAGTGCAGCGTCTTGAGCGTACATTTCCTTTTATTATAGAATGTCGCCAACAAAACAAGAAACAAAATAAACGACCGTGATGCTTCCGAGGGCTATAGTGCCACTAACAAAGATAACTACCCACAATCACAGTTGGGAAAAAGAGCTGGCTAAGTATGATTCCCAATCAGAGACAACGATAGACAGCTGTCCCTGATTGAGAACCATACCCGGCCAAAACATAGAAACACAAATCATAGAAATAAAAGACATAGAATGCCCACCCAAATCACACCCTGGCCAAACCAAAAAGAGACATAAAAAAGTCTCTTTAAGGTCAGGGCGTGACAAAGCATTGCAAAGCAATCACTAGCCTGCTATTCAGTGGAGTGGGTGTGTGGTCCAAGTCTGGGTTTAAGGGTCTCTTATCCAAGCTTAAATGGACAAACATTCAACAATGGCCATTCTGTCAATCCAGCATGACTTCTGCCGCGCTCAAAACAACTGGAAACTCCGAACGGGGAAATCTCAGAAGGTCATCCAACTCGAAGTTGCAAGACGGAAACTCTGGCCTCTTTCTAAGATCACTGACGTCATCATGATTCAATCTTTTTTTTCGAGTTCCCAATTGTCTTGAAAGTGCCATAAATCCAGAGAATGACAGACTTTGATGACAAAGGACCACCGAGCCAACTTCCTGTTCTAGTGAGCACAGCACAAAAAGGTGAGTCCAAAAATGTCTTGTATGCTGCTGCATAAATAAAGTAATATGCCGGGGAGATATGTACAGTATACTGTAGCTAAGAAAGTAATACTAAGTGTATGTTGTGTAGTAAACTGTTAGTAGCCCATGTTATTCCGTCCTAGCTCGCTCATTAATGTCTTAATCCAAATTACGGATTGCCTCTTATCCGCTCGTCATCCCCTTATGCCATAGTTTGTACATCTCAACTGTCAGTAGAAACCACATTTGTTTAAGCAAGTCAGCCATATCAGCTATGTTTTTTTTAAAGGCAGTAAATGAGGCTGAATGAACTGTTCCGCTACCAGACAAGGCTCTGCTGATATCCAGGTGTAGCGGTGGTAAGGTGTTGGGACTGCTGTTGGGACTCTGCTGTTGGGACAGCTTTATGTAGGCCCTAACAGTTTGTGGGCACCGCTTGTCACCTTTATAGTGCAGTTAATGTAATGTTTAGTGTTGTGTTGTGTATTGGCTTTGCTTTGCTGGCGTGCATCTAAAAAACACGTTGAGGGAGTTTGTCCCACCAAGATTTACATGCTAAAATCGCCACTGTGTATGATAAGGACAGATATATAATCTGATGGGAACTAATGTTTTCTCCGGTTTAAGTCATAACTCCAAATGCCTACCAATGCAAAAGCTGCCATCACCCTGCCAATGATGGCCTGGGGTTGCGTTCAGTGCCAGTATCCTCTCTAGCGGCGGACTAAAATAATAAAACCCAACTAGAGAACTGCAACGACCAGCCATCTGTCTAACAGGAAAATAGGGTTTTTCTGGTCTACGGTGTTGGCAGGGAGGGAGGCAGGAAGGAAGGAAGGAAAGAAGGAAGGGAGGGAGGGCAGAAGAGAGAGCGAGAGAGGAGAGAGTTCCTAAGCAGCATTAGACTTAAGAGAGACAGGGATTACCAGTGGGACGAGAAGACGAGAGCTCTCTGTTTTATCAGAATTATCACTAATCCAATCCTATTCGTGCTACAGCATCACTCCCACACAAATACGTACACACACACAAACACATCTAACGATTGGTGGGAGCTAAAGTGCTTTTCAGAGAGAGAAAGAGAGAGAGAGAGAATTACATAATCTACACAGGTTCTGTCAGACCTGGACCCTGATAGTTAACCTAAACAAAATATCCACATGTCAGGATCACAAAAATGATTCCACTTGGACACAGTTCTATTAGAACACACCAAAAACTATATGTATCCATGACTAAATATCAGCACCGCAGGGAGCTGTCACATGGCTGTGAACGAGCTGAGAGATAAAGCAAGAAGAGCATTCTATGCCATTAAAATTGAAATTCCAATTAGGATCTGGCTCAAAAAGTTACAATCAGTTATAGAACCAATTGCTCTATATGGCAGCGAAGTATGGGATCCGCTCTCCGATAATGAATTTACCAAATGGAACAAACATCCAATCGAAATACTGCATGCTGAGTTTTGCAAGAGTGTATTGATATAAGCTTGTAGAGCAGAATTGGGCCAATAGCCCCTCATTTGAATTGAGAAAAAAAGCCATATGATTTTACAACCATCTAAAAACAAGGATTCTCAAAATATTTAATCACTAAGCCCTGCAATGTCAAGGGATGAAACAAGAAAAGAGTCCCCTCAGCCAGCTGGTTCTGAGGCTCACTTCACTAACGCAAACCAACCCCATAGAGCATCAGGACAGCACTCAGAAAATCTGGCCCATCCAAATTATCACAGAGCAAAAATATATATATTTATATCACCTATTAGAAAGACACCACAAAAAATCGGAACTTCAATGCTATTTAGCTCCAAACAGACAGTACACGGTGGCAGACTACAGATGTAGGATCTTAATTTGAGCCAATTTGTGACAGCAGGAAAATATTCCTGCATGAACAATGAATGGGAATTATTATGTGGATGATAAAAACATATATATTTTTTTAGGGGTTGTCACATTTTTGTTAGGGAAAATCAAGTCTGACATTTCAAAGTGGAAATTACAAACTTCAGAAGCCTTTTTAAACCTTAAATACACTAAGAGTTTAAAATGTCCTACATTGCAGGAAAGTTCTCTTGCAACAGTGTGATCAAATTTAGATCCTACATCTGTATATGACCACTGTGACTGATGGAAAACACTGATTATGTCCAGACTCAGTCAGCACAGCATGGCCATAGAGATGTGCTCACTCTACCCCCAGAGAGAGGTAGAGTTGCATTTCCTATTACACTGTGACAAATACACAATTAGGGTTAAGTGCATTGCTCAGCTCGGTTACCGGCCCCACACTCTTAACTACTAGGCTATCTGCCGCCCAGACCTAAGAGTATATTTCTTTCCCAAAATTCTAATTAATTTTGCTGCCAGTAAGATTGCACCCAAATCAACCATTTACCGGATCATCAAGAACTTCAAGGAGAGCGGTTCAATTGTTGTGAAGAAGGCTTCAGGGCGCCCAAGAAAGTCCAACAAGTGCCAGGACAGTCTCCTAAAGTTGATTCAGCTGCGGGATCGGGGCACCACCAGTACAGAGCTTGCTCAGGAATGGCAGCAGACAGGTGTGAGTGCATCTGCACGCACAGTGAGGCAAGACTTTTGGAGGATGGCTTGGTGTCAAGAAGGGCAGCAAAGAAGCTACTTCTTTCCAGGAAAAACATCAGGGACAGACTGATATTCTGCAAAAGGTACAGGGATTGGACTGCTGAGGACTGGGGTAAAGTCATTTTCTCTGATGAATCCCCTTTCTTATTGTTTGGGGCATCCGGAAAAAAGCTTGTCCGGAGAAGACAAGGTGAGCGCTACCATCAGTCCTGTGTCATGCCAACAGTAAAGCATCCTGAGACCATTCATGTGTGGGGTTGCTTCAAAGCCAAGGGAGTGTGCTCACTCACAATTTTGCCTAAGAACACAGCCATGAATAAAGAATGGTACCAACACATCCTCCGAGAGCAACTTCTCCCAACCATCCAGGAACAGTTTGGTGACGAACAATGCCTTTTCCAGCATGATGGCGCACCTTGCCATAAGGCAGAAGTGATAACTAAGTGGCTCGGGGAACAAAACATCAATATGTTGGGTCCATGGCCAGGAAACTCCCCAGACCTTAATCCCATTGAGAACTTGTGGTCAACCCTCAAGAGGCGGGTGGACAAACAAGAACCCACAAATTCTGACCAACTCCAAGCATTGATTATGCAAGAATAGGCTGCCATCAGTCAGGATGTGGCCCAGAAGTTAATTGACAGCATGCCAGGGCGGATTGCAGAGGTCTTGAAAAAGAAGGGTCAACATTGCAAATATTGACTCTTTGCATCAACTTCATGTAATTGTCAATTCAAGCCTTTGACACTTATGAAATGCTTGTAATTATACTTCAGTATTCCATAGTAACATCTAACAAAAATATCTAAAGACACTGAGGCAGCATACTTTGTGGAAATTAATATTTGTGTCAGTCTCAAAACTTTTGGCCATGCCTATAGTTGTTGAGCGGCTTCACTGCAAGTATATTGTATGTTACGAATAATCAATAATAAAAAAATATATGTATATACAGTGGGGAGAACAAGTATTTGATACACTGCCGATTTTGCAGGTTTTCCTACTTACAAAGCATGTAGAGGTCTGTAATTTTTATCATAGGTACACTTCAGCTGTGAGAGACGGAATCTAAAACAAAAATCCAGAAAATCCCATTGTATGATTTTTAAGTAATTAATTAGCATTTTATTGCCTGACATAAGTATTTGATAAACTACCAACCAGTATGAATTCCGGCTCTCACAGACCTGTTAGTTTTTCTTTAAGAAGCCCCCCTGTTCTCCACTCATTACCTGTATTAACTGCACCTGTTTGAACTCGTTACCTGTATAAAAGACACCTGTCCACACACTCAATCAAACAGACTCCAACCTCTCCACAATGGCCAGGACCAGAGAGCTGTGTAAGGACATCAGGGCTAAAATTGTCGACCTGCACAAGGCTGGGATGGGCTACAGGTCAATAGGCAAGCAGCTTGGTGAGAAGGCAACAACTGTTGGCGCAATTATTAGAAAATGGAAGAAGTTCACCCTCGGTCTGGAGCTCCATGTAAGATCTCACCTTGTGGGGATCAATGATCATGAGGAAGGTGAGGGATCAGCCCAGAACTACACGGCAGGACCTGGTCAATGACCTGAAGAGAGCTGGGACCACAGTCTCAAAGAAAACCATTAGTAACACACTACGCCGTCATGGATTAAAATCCTGCAGCACACGCAAGGCCCCCCTGCTCAAGCCAGCGCATGTCCAGGCCCCTCTGAAGTTTGCCAATGACCATCTGGAATATCCAGAGGAGGAATGGGAGAAGGTCATGTGGTCTGATGAGACAAAAATAGAGCTTTTTGGTCTAAACTCCACTCGCCATGTTTGGAGGAAGAAGAAGGATGAGTACAACCCCAAGAACACCATCCCAACCGTGAAGCATGGAGGTGGAAACATCATTCTTTGGGGATGCTTTTCTGCAAAGGGGACAGGACGACTGCACCGTATTGAGGGGAGGATGGATGGGGCCATGTATCGCGAGATCTTGGCCAACAACCTCCTTCCCTCAGTAAGAGCATTGAAGATGGGTCGTGGCTGGGTCTTCCAGCATGACAACGACCCGAAACACACAGCCAGGGCAACTAAGGAGTGGCTCCGTAAGAAGCATCTCAAGGTCCTGGAGTGGCTTAGCCAGTCTCCAGACTTGAACCCAATAGAACATATTTGGAGGGAGCTGAAAGTCCGTATTGCCCAGCGACAGCCCCGAAACCTGAAGGATCTGGAGAAGGTCTGTATGGAGGAATGGGCCAAAATCCCTGCTGCAGTGTGTGCAAACCTGGTCAAGAACTACAGGAAATGTATGATCTCTGTAATTGCAAACAAAGGTTTCTGTACCAAATATTAAGTTCTGCTTTTCTGATGTATCAAATACTTATGTCATGCAATAAAATGCAAATGAATTACTTAAAAATCATCAATGTGATTTTCTGGATTTTTTTAGATTCCGTCTCTCACAGTTGAAGTGTACCTATGATAAAAATTACAGACCTCTACATGCATTTTAAGTAGGAAAACCTGCAAAATCGTCAGTGCATCAAATACTTGTTCTCCCTACTGTATATATATCTTTTTATACTTCAGTGCAACTTGAAGGAGTTCCCACATATGCTGAGCACTTGTTTTTCCTTGACTCTGCGGTCCAACTCCTCCCAAACCATCTAATTTGGGCTGAGGTCGGGGGATTGTGGAGGCCAGGTCATCTGATGCAGCACTCCATCACTCTCCTTCACTACCTTACAGGGTCCAGAGTTTTCCTGGTTAGGTTAACAGATAAGGAAAAACTCCGGCCCCAGGGGATAAAAATTCCCCCCCCCCCCCACTCTGGGACCTACGGTGCCACCAGTCTGCTTGCAGTTGTCAGTTATCGTCAGGTATGTGGACGATCAGTGCTTTTTTTAGGAACATTTCTTGGGCTACTTTGATGTGTCAATTGGAGGAGATGCACAGTCTGTGTTTAACTTCATGGAGAAACTTGTTCAAACCTACGATGGTGCAGCTGTAATGGAATGTATCTGCTATTTGTATTTACAGCTAAGTCCCCTCCTGTTCCCTGATTGAGAGGTAATGACAGCTCCACTCCACTACCATTGTCAACTCTCTACTAAAGTTAACTGAAGCCATGTCTCATCCACTGGCACATTGAATGTTTCCTCTCCAAGCACTGTGAGTACCTCCATCAATTTTCTCTCATTACGGTATGTAGAGTCAATCACATACACAATCACATTATTACACATCAATAATTTTACTCCTTGCTTGGACGAACTCATTCTTATCTCTTTAGTCTAAATGTGTATTGTTATTGTTTGTCTTCCCAGTCAAGCCTCTGAACACCTCAACTCATGCCTCATACCCTCATTCAATCCCTGCTGTGATCCCTTCCCAACACTGTGTAAGTAGCCCTCTCATTCCCATTCCCCTAAACATTGTACTATAAATGTCTTTATAAAATGCTTTAGGTTAAATGGGTTTTTATTTGGATTTCATGTAATGGACATACACAAAATAGTCCAAATTTGTGAAGTGAAAAAAATAACTTGTTTTAAAAAATTATACAAAATAAAAAACTGAAAAGTGGTAAATGCATATGTATTCATCCCTTTTGCTATGAAGCCTCTAAATATGATCTGGTGCAACCAATTACCTTCAGAAGTCACATAATTAGTTAAATAAAGTTCATCTGTGCACAATCTAAGTGTCACATAATCTCAGTATATACACACCTGTTCTGAAAGGTCCCAGTGTCACGTTAGTAAACGGACCAAGGCGCAGCGTGCGTAGAGTTCCACATCTTTTAATAAACAGAAACTCACCAAACAAAACAACAAAAGCACAAACGAAACGTCACGCTACTGGTGTGCACACAGGCAACTATCTGTAGACAAGATCCCACGAAACACAAAGGGGAAATGGCTGCCTAAATATGATCCCCAATCAGAGACAACGATAAACAGCTGTCTCTGATTGGAAACCATACCAGGCCAACATAAACCATTAAACACCTAGATGACCCACCCTATTCACTATCACGCTCCGACCAACAGAGAATAAACAGCTCTCTATGGTCAGGGCGTGGCACCCAGAGTCTGCAACACCACTAATCAACGGACACCACCAAGCAAGTGGCACCATGAAGACCAAGGAGCTCTCCAAACAGGTCAGGGACAAAGTTGTGGAGAAGTTCAGATCAGGGTTGGGTTATAAAAAAATATCTGAAACTTTGAACATCCCACGGAGCACCATTAAATCCATTATTTAAACATGGAAAGAAAATGTCCCCACAACAAAGATGCCAAGAGAGATCCGCCCACCAAAACTCACGGACCTGGCAAGGAGGGCATTAAATCAGAGAGGCAACAAAGAGACCAAAGATAACCCTAAAGGAGCTGCAAAGCTCCACAGCGGAGATGAGAGTATCTGTCCATAGGACCACTTTAAGCCATATACTTCACAGAGCTGGCCTTTACAGAAGAGTGGCCAGAAAAATACATTGCTTAAAGAAAGAAATATGCAAACACGCTTGATGTTCGCCAGAAGGCATGTGGGAGATTCCTCAAACATATGGAAGAAGGTACTCTGGTCAGATGAGACTAAAATGTAGCTTTTTGGACATCATGGAAAACGCTATGTCTGATGCAAACCCAACACCTCTCATCACCCCGAGAACATCATCCCCACAGTGAAGCATGGTGGTGGCAGCATCATGCTGTGGGAATGTTTTTCATCAGCAGGGAATGAGAAACTGGTCAGAATTGAAGGAATGATGGATGGCGCTAAATACAGGGAAATTCTTGAGGGAAACCTGTTTCAGTCTTCAAGAGATTTGAGACTGGGACAGAGGTTCACCTTCCAGCAGGACAATGACCCAAAGCATACTGCTACAGCAACACTCGAGTGGTTTAAGGGGAAACATTTAAATGTCTTGGACTAGCCTAGTCAAAGCCCAGACCTCAATCCAATTGAGAATCTGTGGTATGACTTAAAGATTGCTGTACACTAGCGGAACCCATCCAACTTGAAGGAGCTGGAGCAGTTTTGCCTTGAAGAATGGGCAAAATTCCCAGTGGCTAGATGTGCCAAGCTTATAGAGACATACTCCAATAGATTTGCAGCTGTAATTGTTGCAAAGGGTGGCTCTACAAAGTATTCACTTTGGGGGGTGAATAGTTATGTACGCTCAAGTTTTCTGTTTTTTTGTCTTATTTCTTGTTTGTTTCACAATAAAAAATATTTTGCATCTTCAAAGTGGTAGGTATGTTGTGTAAATCAAATGATACAAACCCACCAAAAATGTCATTTTAATTCCAGGTTGTAAGGCAACAAAAAAGGAAAAATGCCAAGGGGAGTAAATAAAATTGCATATAACTGCCTTAATCTTGCTGGAACCCAGGAAGAGTAGCTGCTGCCTTTGCAGCTGCTAATGGGGATCCTTAACAATATAAATACAAAAAATACCATACCATTTCAGTCATGTAGGCCCCGAACAGTCAAAATCATGTGTATCATGAAATTTGATATTTGGATGAAATCAGATCAAAGTAAGACTGTCAAAGGATGAAAAGTACTACTGCTTCTACATTAAAGTTACATTAAAGTTACTGGTCCCCTCCCCTAGTCAAACACTTGAATTCAGGAGGTGGGATGGAGGCAGAATTATTAAGGAATACATGCCAAACGGAACATTCATACAAACTTTTTGGTATCACTGAGCGTCATGATATATGAACATTGTCTGACAGTGAATTTGACAGCCTGGCAGTGCCTTCGGAAAGTATTCAGACCCCTTCACTTTTTCCAAATGTTGTTATGTTACAGCCTATTCTAAAATGGATCAAATAAAATAAATACCTTAGCAATCTACACACAATACCCCATAATGACGAAGCGAAAACAGGTTTTAGAAATGTTTGCAAATGTATTAAAAATAAAAAACAGAAATAACTTATTTACATAAGTATTCAGACCCTTTGCTATGAGACTTGAAATTGAGCTCAGGTGCATCCTGTTTCCATTGATCATCCTTGAGCTGTTTCTACAACTTGGTTGGAGTCCACCTGTAGTAAATTCAATTGATTGGACATTATTTGGAAAGGCACACACCTGTCTACATAAGGTCCCACAGTTGACAGTGCATGTCAGAGCAAACTACAGCCATGAGGTCGAAGGAATTGTCTGTAGAGCTCCAAGACAGGATTGTGTCGAGGCACAGATCTGGAGAAGGGTACCAAAACATTTTTGCAGCATTGAAGGTCCCTAAGAACACAGGGGTCTCCATCATTCTTAAATTGAATGAATTTGAAAGCACCAAGACTCTTCCTAGAGCTAGCCGCCGGGCCAAACTGAGCAATCCGGGGAGAAGGTCCTTGGTCAGGGAGGTGACCAAAAACCTGATGGTCACTCTGATAGAGCTGTAGAGTTCCTCTGTGGAGATGGGAGAACCTTCCAGAAGAACAACCATCTCCGCAGCACTAGAGTGGCCAGACAGAAGCCACTCAGTAAAAGGCACATGACAGCTCGCTTGGAGTTTGCCAAAAGGCACCTAAAAACTCTCAGCCCATAAGAAACAAGATTCTCTGGTCAGATGTAAAAGACTGAACTCTTCGACCTGATTGCCAAGCACCACATCTGGAGGAAACCTAGCACCATCCCTACGGTGAAGCATGGTGGTGGCAGAATCATGCTGTGGGGATGTTCTTCAGTGTCAGGGACTGGGAGACTAGTCAGGATCGAGGCAAAGATGAACAGAGCAAAGTACAGAAAGATCCTTGATGTTAACCTGAGAGCCAGAGCCCTCAGGACCTCAGACTAAGGCAAAGATTCACCTTCCCACAGGACAAGGACCCAAGTACACAGCCAAGACAAGCAGCAGTGGCTTTGGGACAAGTCTCTGAAGGTCCTTGAGTGGCCCAACCAGAGCCCGGACTTGAACCCGATCGAACATCTCTGGAGAGACCTGAAAATAGCTGTACAGCGACGCTCCCCATCCAACCTGACAAAGCTTGAGAAGATCTGCAGAGAAGAATGGCCAGGCTTGTAGTGTTATACTGAAGAAGGCTCAAGTATTTTATTCACTGCCAAAGGTGATTCAACAAAGTACTGAGTAAAGGGTATGAATACTTATGTAAATGTGATTTTTCAGTTTTTTATTTTTAATACATTTGCAAACATTTCTAAAAACCTGTTTTTGCTTTGTCATTATGGGGTATTATATATGGATTGATGAGGGGAAAAAATAAATAAATATTACAATAAGGCTGTAACATAACAAAATGTGGAAAAAGTCAAGGGGTCTGAACACTTTCCGAAGGCACTGTATGTGTTTATATATATATATATCCCCTTGAACTTTGTGGAACATCCAAACTGAGAGATGGCAAGCTACCATCAGCTTCTCCTACATTGGGCACCTGTGCTGTTAATGTGACTACACCCATCATGCGATCAGTTTTTCCGCCTTCAACGTTGAGGGAAAAGGAGTGAAATCCAACACTCATCATTCACACAACACAAAAACACATTACCCAAGTGTGCAAGAAATTGCAAGCAATTTTCTTTTTTCTATTCCATTGTTGTATATTGATGTAGATGTTACTGTTAAGATACCTGTGAGATTTGACATTTGATTCTTGATCTTTTAATAACTTGGTATTTTGTTCTTTGACGGTGCCATTAGTGAATAAATATGCAGGGTTTAGGTTCCTCTATGTTAATGATTTGCTTCATGTCTCATTAATCCTCCTTGAGCTAACCTATTCTGGACTAAGAGTATTGTAGCCCATTAGCACATTCAGATGAGATAAGAATATTTCAGTAATTGTACATTTCATGTCCTTTACACATTGAGAAGACATTGCTTTTCTGTAGACAAACATACAAACACACCAGTGGAGGCTGCTGAGGGGAGGACGGCTCATAATAATGTCTGGAACGGAGTCAATGGAATGGCATCAAACACATGGAAATGTTTGATGGTGCTGCTCCCTTTCCACCCATTCTGCTCCAGCCATTACCATTAGCCCATCCTCCCCAACTAAGGTGCCACCAACCTCCTGTGACACACATACACTGAGGACACCAAACATAAAGAACACCTTCCTAATATTGAGTTGCACCCTCCCCTTTCGCCCTCAATTCGCCGGGGCATGAATTCTACAAGGTGTCGAAAGTGTTCAAATCAAATCAAATGTTATTTGTCACATACACATGGTTAGCAGATGTTAATGCGAGTGTAGCGAAATGCTTGTGCTTCTCCAACCATGCAGTAATATCTAACAAATAATCTAACCTAACAATTTCACAACAACTACCTTATACACGCAAGTGTAAAGGAATGAATTAGAATATGTACATAAAAGTATATGAATGAGTGATGGCCGAACGGCATAGGCAAGTTGCAGTAGATGGTATAGAGTACAGTATATACATATGAGATGAGTAATGTAGGGTATGTAAACATTATGTAAAGTGGCATTGTTTAAAGTGGCTAGTGATACATTTATTACATACATTTATCCATTATTAAAGTGGCTAGAGTTGAGTCAGTATGTTGGCAGCAGCCACTCAATGTTAGTGATGGCTGTTTAACAGTCTGATGGCCTTGAGATAGAAGCTGTTTTTCAGTCTCTCGGTCCCCGCTCTGATGCACCTGTACTGACCTCGCCTTCTGGATGATAGCGGGGTGAACAGGCAGTGGCTCGGGTGGTTGTTGTCCTTAATGATATTTTTGGCCTTCCTGTGAAAACGGGTGGTGTAGGTGTCCTGGAGGGCAGGTAGTTTGCCCCCGGTGATTCGTTGTGCAGACCTCACTACCCTCTGGAGATACAGCCCGACAGGATGCTCTCAATTGTGCATCTGTAAAGGTTTATGAGTGTTTTTGGTGACAAGCCGAATTTCTTCAGCCTCCTGAGGTTGAAGAGGCGCTGCTGCGCCTTCACCACGCTGTCTGTGTGGGTGGACCATTTCAGTTTGTCCGTGATGTGTACGCCGAGGAACTTAAAACTTTCTACCCTCTCCACTACTGTCCCGTCGATGTGGATAGGAGGGTGCTCCCTCTGCTGTTTCCTGAAGTCCACGATCATCTCCTTTGTTTTGTTGACAATGAGTGTGAGGTTACTTTCCTGACACCACACTCCGAGGGCCTTCACCTCCTCCCTGTAGGCCGTCTCATCGTTGTTGGTAATCAAGCCACTGTAGTGTCGTCTGCAAACTTGATGATTGAGTTGGAGGCATGTATGGCCACGCAGTCATGGGTGAACAGGGAGTACAGGAAAGGGCTGAGAACGCACCCTTGTGGGGCCCCAGTGTTGAGGATAAGCGGGGTGGAGATGTTGTTACCTACCCTCACCACCTGGGGGCGGCCCGTCAGGAAGTCCAGGACCCAGTTGCACAGGGCGGGGTTGAGACCCAGGGTCTTGAGCTTAATGACGAGTTTGGGGGGTACTATGGTGTTAAATGCTGAGCTGTAGTTGATGAACAGCATTCTTACATAGGTATTCCTCTTGTCCAGATGGGTTAAGGCAGTGTGAAGTGTGATTGCGATTGCGTCATCTGTGGACCTATTGGGGCGGTAAGCAAATTGGAGTGGGTCTAGGGTGTCAGGTAGGGTGGAGGTGATATGGTCCTTGAGTAGTCTCTCAAAGCACTTCATGATGACGGAAGTGAGTGCTACAGGGCGGTTGTCATTTAGCTCAGTTACCTTAGCTTTCTTGGGAACAGGAACATGGGTGGCCCTCTTGAAGCATGTGGGAACAGCAGACTGGGATAAGGATTGATATGATATTGATATTGATATGACCGTAAACACACCAGCCAGCTGGTCTGCGCATGCTCTGAGGACGCGGCTGAGGATGCCGTCTGGGCCTGCAGCCTTGCGAGGGTTGACACGTTTAAATTTGTTACTCACGTTGGCTGCAGTGTAGGAGAGCCCTCAGTTTTGGTAGCGGATTGTGTCGGTGGCCCTGTATTGTCCTTAAAGCGAGCAAAGAAGTTGTTTAGTTTGTCTGGGAGCAAGACAACGGGGTCCGCAACGGGGCTGGTTTTTCTTTTGTAGTCCGTGATTGACTGTACACCCTGCCACATACCTCTTGTGTCTGAGCCGTTGAATTGCGACTCTACTTTGGCTCTATACTGACGCTTAGCTTGTCTGATTGCCTTGCGGAGGGAATAGCTACACTGTTTGTATTCGGTCATGTTTCCGGTCACTTTGCCCTGGTTAAAAGCAGTGGTTCGCACTTTCAGTTTTGCACGAATGCTGCAATCAATCCACGGTTTCTGGTTGGGGAATGTTTTAATAGACGCTGTGGGTACAACATCACCGATGCACTTGTTAATGAACTCTCACACCGAATCAGCGTATTCATCAATGTTGTTGTTCGACGCTATGCGGAACAAATCACAGTCCACGTGATCGAAGCAATCTTGAAGCGTGGAATCCGATTGGTCGGACCAGCGTTGAACAGACCTGAGCATGGGTGCTTCCTGTTTAAGTTTCTGTCTATAGGCTGGGAGCAACAAAATGGAGTCGTGGTCAACTTTTCAGAAAGGAGGGCGGGGGAGGGCCTTATATGCATCGCGGAAGTTAGAATAACAATTATCCAGGGTTTTTCCAGCCCGGGTCGCACAATCGATAGTGATGCTGGCCCATGTCATCGCCAATGCTTCCCACAGTTGTGTCAAGTTGGCTGGATGTCCTTTGGTTGATGGAACATGCTTGATACACATGGGAAGTCGCTGAGCATGAAAAACCCAGCAGTGTTCAAATTCTTGACAAAAACCGGCGAGCCTGGCATCTACTACCATACCTCGTTCAAAGGCACTTAAATATTTTGTCTTGCCCATTCACCCTCTGCATGGTACACATACACAGTCCATGTCTTAATATTCTCAAGGCTTGAAAATCATTGTTTAACTTGTCTCCTCCCCTTCCTCTACACTGGTTGAAGTGGATTTAACAAGTGACATCAATAAGGGATCATAGCTTTCACCTGGATTCTGTACTCCCTGTATATAGCCTCGTTGTTGTTATGTAAATGTTTTGTGTTACCTTTTGATTGATTTCGTTTATTACTTTAGTTTATTGAGTAAATATTTTATTAACTCTATTTCTTGAACTGCATTCCTTGTTGGTTAAGGGCCTTAAGGGCTTGTAAGTAAGTATTTCACTGTAAGGTCTACACCTGTTGCATTCGGCGCATGTGACAAATAACATTTGATTTGATTCACCTGGTCAGTCTGTCATGGAAAGGTGTTCCTAATGTTTTATACACTCAGTGTAGATAGTGTTACACCAGTGTAGAGGGAAATATTGAGTGTGTGTTCTACTCGTCCAGTAAACACTGTTGAACGCTTCTGGGACAATGGACCTTGTGGAAACAACTATGTAAATGAGATTGGATGGGTGTGTGGGTTGATTGATTTGATTGTTTCAGAATCATTAATTAATGACCGTTCTCAAAATGGGTAGAGAGCTCTAACGATCAGAAAGAGGTTGGATCGGGATTCCGGAGACAAAGTCTGCACCAAGCATTCTAGGAAAGACGGATCAATACTATTAGGCGACAGAGGAGGCTGGTGGGAGGAGCTATAGGAGGACGGACTCATTGTAATGGCTGGAATGGCATTAATGGAACAGAGTTTCCATATGTTTTATGTGTTTGATGCCGTACAATGAGCCCTTCCTCTTATAGCTCCTCCCACCAGCCTCCTCTGTTAAGGGCATGGAGGGATATAGCAGGGAAAGTAAGGATGGATTAGGGGAGGGGTGGAAGGATGCTGGAGGGGAGATAGAGGGATGGAAAGGGAGAGATGGATAGAGGGGATGGAGAGTGTTGGATGTGGGTAGGCACTGATCCAGGGTCCATAGGGCAGTTTTAGTCTGATTGGAGATTTCTCAGCATGCGTTGCATTGATCCTGTTCAAAGTAAAACAGGGATTCATTTTATTGATTAAAAACATGATTCTGATTAAAACGGCTGCTACTGAGTGTGTGAGTGGATGAGTGTGTGTGTTTGTGTGTGTGTTTGCACGCTTGTGTGTGTTTGCCATTTTCAATAAATCTCTGGATCCCAGGTGACCCCTGCAGCGATGCATTCTGGGTATCAGACCTGGGTTCAAATACTATTTAAGGTATTTCAATAAAAGTGGAGACTGGTGGGAGGAGCTATAGAAGAATGTGCTCATTGTAATTGCTGGAATGGAATTAATGGAATGGTATCAAACACATCAAACATATGAAAACCTCACGTTTGACTACGGTACATTTATTCCATTCAATCCATTCCAATGAGCATGTCCTCCTATAGTTCCTCCCACCAGCCTCCACTGTTCACTAACTTTAACATACATTACAAAGTAAGTATTTGAATATGCTTAGTCTTTGGAAATACAAGTAGTTTAATATTTGGAAATGTATTTGGAAATACACTTGGAAAGTATTGGTATGTATTTCAAATACTCCCATGCATTTGAACCCAGGTATGTTTGGTCCTAAGGGTGTTTTATATATATTTGGAAACAATTATTTGAAAATAGTTTCAAATAAAATAATATTAATAGGAAATTATTTGAAAATATTGTCAAATACTTACAATAGATGTAGTTGATTTTGCCACTTTATTTGAAAATACTCAAATACACAGAAAAAAAATAATACAAAAAATAATACAAAAACTTACAGCAACTTCAGAAAGTATTCACACCCATTTACTTTTTCACATTTGGTTGTGTTACAGCCTGAATTTAAAATGTATTACATTTAGATGTTTTTGTCACTGCCTAGACACAATACCCATAATGTCAGTGGTTTTTTTAAACAAATGAATTCAAAATGAAAAGCTTAATAAGTATTCAACCCCTTTGTTCTGGCCAGCCTAAATACATTCAGGAGTAAACATGTGCTTAACAAGTCACAGTTCTATGGACTCACTCTGTGTGCAATAATAGTGTTTAACATGATTTTTGAATGACTACCTCATCTCTGTACCCCACACATACAATTATCTATAAGGTCCCTCAGTCGAGCAGTGAATTTCAAACACAGATTCAACCACAAAGACCAGGGAGGTTTTCCAGTACCTCGCAAAGAAGGCCATCTATTGGTAGATAAAAGAACATTTGAATTATCCCTTTGAGCATGGTGAAGTTATTAATTACACTTTGGAAGGTGTATCAATACACCCAGTCACTACAAAGATACAGGCGTCCTTCCTAACTCAGTTGCCGGAGAGGAAGAAAACCACTCAGGTATTTCACCATGAGGCCAAAGGTGACTTTAAACCAGTTACAGAGTTTAATGGCTGTGATAGGAGAAAACTGAGGATGGATCAACAACATTGTAGTTACACCAAAATACTGACCTAATTGACAGAGTGAAAAGAAGGAAGCATATACAGAATAAAATAATCCAAAACATGCATCCTGTTTGCAACAAGGCACTGAAGCAGCGTTTCCCAAAGTCAGTCTTCGGGGGTCCCCCAAGGGGTGCACGTTTAGTTTTTTTGTGACGGTATTCGTCGTCTGAAGAAGAGGAATCATCGGACCAAAGCGCAGCGTGGTAAGTGTTCATGCTTGTTTTTAATTAAAACTGAACACTATAACAAAAATAACAAGAGAATAACCGAAACAGTCCTGTAAGGTGAAAACACTAAACAGAAATGAACTACCCACAAAGCATTGGTGGGGAAAAGCTACCTAAGTATGAATCTCAATCAGAGACAATGATAGACAGCTGCCTCTGATTGAGAACCACACCCGGCCAAACACAAAGAAATACAAAACATAGAAAATGAACATAGAATGCCCACCCAAATCACACCCTGACCAAACCAAAATAGAGACATAAAAATCTCTCTACGGTCAGGGCGTGACATTTTTGCCCTAACACTACACAGCTGATTCAAATGATCAAAGCTTAATGATTAGTTGATTGTTTGAATCAGCTGTGTAGCTCCAGGGCAAAAACCAAAGCATGTACCCATTTGGGGTCCCAGAGGAACAAGTTTGGGAAACCCTGCACTAAAGTAATACTGCAAAAAATGTGGTAAAGCAATTCACTTTTTGTCCTGAATACAAAGTGTTATGTTCGGGGCAAATCCAATAGAACACATTACTGAGTACCACTCTCTATATTTTCAGCATTGTGGTTGCATCATTTTATGGGTATGCTTGTAACTGTTAAGGACTGGGAAGTTTTTCAGGATAAAAAAGAAAGCACAGGCAAAATCTTATAGGAAAACTTGTTTCGGTCTGCTTTCCACCAGACACTGGGAGCTGAATTCACCTTTCAGCAGAACAATAACCTAAAACACAAGGACAAATCTACACTGGAGTTGCTTACCATGAAGACAGTGAATGTTCCTGAGTTTTGACTTAAATCTACTTGAACATTTATGTCAAGACCTGAAAATGGTTCTCTAGCTATGATCAACAACCAATGTGACAGAGCTTGAAGAATTTTGAAAAGAATAATGGGCAAATGTTGCACAATCCAGGTGTGCAAAGCTCTTAGAGACCTAGCCAGAAAGACTCACAGCTGTAATCACTGCCAAAGGTGTTTCTACAAAGTATTGACTCAAGGGTGTGAATACTTACGTAAATTAAATATTTCTGTATTTCATTTTCCATACATTTGCAAACATAAAAAAACAACATGTTTTTACTTTTTCATCACGCGGCATTGTGTGTAGACGGCTGAAAAAACATAAATGTAATCCATTTTGAATTCAGGCTGTAACACAACAAAATATGGAATGAGTCAAGGGGCATGACTACTTTCTGAAGGCACTGTTTTAAGAGTCAGTGTTCTTGTTAACGTGTTTCCACTTCCGCAGACGTTAAAGGGTGTCAGGTAGCCTAGCGGTTAAGAGTGTTGGGCCAGTAACTGAAAGGTGTCGATTAAGGTAGCCCCCCGCATCTTTCTGATTCAGAGGGGCTGGGTTAAATGTGGTTTAATGCATTCAGTTGTGCAACTGACTAAGTATCCCTTCCCAAATGAATTAGTGCACATAAAGATGTATGTAATTCATCTCTATTGAACATTAAAACAAATCTGGATATTCTGGGGTCCTATTTTCACAGTAAAATACAGCAACTATAGTCTGCATATCAACTCAAAATTCATGTCAATCACTGGATTAGGATGCACATCAAAATATATTGAATCCTGATATATTGAACCTGCTTGGACATGTTAAATGAAACAAAGTATTTCTTGAATACTTCAGTGGTCTATTTATTATACTTGTTAATAAAGCACTATGAATGACTTTATAAGATAATTACTTATGATATGGGTCTGACCCAAATCGTGGACTGGTGCCACCACCTGTAAAAGTTAGTGGCACCAGTGATACCAGGGGAAGATGTTAGTCTGGAGCCCTGTAATGTAATGAACTGTCACGGCTCTCGTCGAAAGGAGTGGACCAAAGCGCAGCGTGGAAAGTGTTCATGATTTTTATTTTCAAAAAACACTCAAACAAAATAACAAAGCGGAAGCGAACAGTTCTGTCAGGTAACAGACACTAAACAGAAAACAACATCCCACAAAACCCAAAAGGAAAATGACAACATATATTCGATCCCCAATCAGGGACAACGATAGACAGCTGCCCCTGATTGGGAATCAACCACACCAACATAGAAATAAGGAAACTAGAATGCCCACCCTATTCACACCCTGACCTAACCAAAATGGAGAATAAAAACCTCTCTACGGCCAGGGCGTGACATGAACACTTAGGGGAGGTGATGATTCAGGAGAACATGTTAGTCTGGAGCCCTGTAATGTAATGCACACTTAGGGGAGGTGATGATTCAGGAGAACATGTTAGTCTGGAGACCTGTAATGTAATGAACACTAAGGGGAGATGATGATTCCGGAGAAAAGTCATTAGCTTTTATAACATGTCTGGAAGATGCACTCCGGGATCTTAAACACACAAAAAAAATTGTAACATATTGCACAAATTGGATTTGTTTCATATCATATAACTTGACAAATTCACATGACATCTAGAATTGGATGACGTATTGCACAATTGGATGACGCAGTATATAGAAAATGCATAATTTGGCGGCGTACACATGATGTGGGCTGGTGTGAATAAAATCCCAGGGCTGAATTCTTGTCCTAGTCCACCACTGACTACAAGGCAGGCGTAAATACCAGTAGATACTGGATTATTACGCTACAGAATAAATCAAATATAGTTGATCTGGTCATTCTCTTCTACAGGACATATCCAACGACATGTGTGTGTGTGTTGGTGTTGGTGTTGGTGTGTGTGTGTGTGTGTGTGTGTGTGTGTGTGTGTGTGTGTGTGTGTGTGTGTGTGTGTGTGTGTGTGTGTGTGGACATGTTTAACTATAATTCGACCAACTGGGGACATTTTGCCCCACAAGGAAAAAGACTATTTCTAGGGGGGTTATGGTTATAATTAGGATTAAGGTTTTGGGGTTAGGGTTAGGTTTAGGTGTAAGGGAAAATAGGATTTTGAATGGGAATCAATTTTGTGTCCCCACAAGGATATTTGAACAAGACTGTGTGTCTGTGTGTGTGGTTTAGACGCTGGGTGATGAAGCGCTCGCTCACCCGAAGTGGTTGCTAGGCGTCCGTGTTACAGTCCAATGCAGTGCTTCATGTGTGTGTACGTGTGCTAAACACTACTCACCTCTTCACCTGCTCACACCTAGTATATACCCCCCAACATACAGTGTATACATGTGATTATGTTTGCAACTTTTTTCATTCATTAGCAGGAAACACTTTTCCTGTAGAAACCCTGCTTCTTAAAATAACTTTTCTAACTGGGAGAGAGAGATACAGAGTGGATACAGAGATAAAGATGTAATTTCTTAATTTGAGCTAGTTTACTATAGCAGGAAAATACTCCTGCAGCAACAGGAAATGTGAATTATATTTGGATTATAATGAATGGACATTTTTTTGTAGGGGTTGATAATTTTTCTTCAGGGCAAATCAAGTCATTTCAAAGTGGAAATAACAAACTTCGGAATGGTTTTTAAACCTTGAATACACTACAGGTTTGCATTTCCTGCTGTGCAGCAACAAAAGAGTGATCAAATTAAGATCTGTACTGAGAGAGAAAGATTTAAAGTGACATAAATAAATAAATATAAAATGTGGATGTCACGCTTTAAATTCTGCAGGGGAAATCTGGGTGTAAAAATAAACTGCAGTTTCTATATTTCTCTCCTCCTCCTCCTCCTCTCCTCTCTTCCTCGTATTTTTAGATCAAGGCATTTCTCGTTCAGAGAGCAGTGTGTGCCAGTCTGCCACAGGAGCACACGTGCAGGCTCTGGCACGTGCGTTAACACTCACATTGCTCAACGATGCAGGCACTACTAGAGAGGGAAAGATACAAGGACAGAGATGGAGAAAGGGAGCAGAGACAAAAGATGAGGGGGAATGAGGGAGGAAGAAAGGGAAAGAGGTGGAGGGAGAAAAAGGAGAGTTAATTAAAGAGAGGATGAACGAAAGGAAGAGAGGTGACTCAGAGAGAATCATAAACAACAGGACGGACAGAATGAAAGGGAAAGAAAGGAGAGTGATATTGAAGGAGAGAATGGTTGCAGACGGTTAATCAAACAGATTAATATTCCTTTGGGGAGAGGAGAGGCGAGACATAGCAATGCAGTTACATTCAGTTGTCACTCACACACACACACACACACACACACACACACACACACACACACACACACACACACACACACACACACACACACACACACACACACACACACACACACACACACAAATGCATACACCCACACTCATGCTTGATTGGAAGAGGGAGTTGTAATAGCAATTGACCCTCTCCTCTGGTCCACCTTCCTCTCCTCCCCTGCTGTCTCTCTGTTCAACTCTACAGGATGTAATTTCCTTTCCAAGACTTCCTGCAGCAAACTGTCAATCACAACTTAACGTGAGCAAACGTAACTTTTTATTGTTGCTTTATTTAATAAGGGAGTCATACTGAGACCAAGGTTTATTTTACAGATGAGCCCTGAATTACACTACTGTTCAAAAGTTTGGGGTCGTTTAGAAATGTCCTTGTTTTTGAAAGAAAAGCACATTTTCTGTCCATTAAAATGACATCGAATTGATCAGAAATACAGTGTAGACAATGTAATGTTGTAATGACTATTCTAGCTGGAAACTGCAGATTTTTTATGGAATATCTGCATAGGCGTAGAGGCCCATTATCAGCAACCATCACTCCTGTGTTCCTACGGCACGTTTTTTTTAGCTAATCCAAGTTTATCATTTTAAAAGGCTAATTGATCATTTGAAAACCCTTTTGCAATTATGTTAGCACAGCTGAAAACTGTTGTCCTGATTAAAGAAGCAATAAAAACGGGCCTTCTTTAGACTAGTCGAGTATCTGGAGCATCAGCGTTTGTGGGTTAGATCACAGGCTCAAAATGGCCAGAAACAAAGACCTGTCTTCTGAAACTCGTCAGTCTATTCTAGTTCTGAGAAATTAAGGCTATTCCATGCGAGAAATTGCCAAGAAACTGAAGATCTCGTACAACGCTGTGTACTACTCCCTTCACAGAACAATGCAAACTGGCTGTAACCAGAATAGAAAGAGGAGTGGGAGGCCCCGGTGCACAACTGAGCAAGAGGACAAGTACATTAGAGTGTCTAGTTTGAGAAACAGACACCTCACAAGTCCTCAACTGGAAGCTTCGTTAAATAGTACCCGCAAAACACCAGTCTCAACATCAACAGTGAAGAGATGACTCCGGGATGCAAAGACAAGGACATTTCTAAGTGACCCAAAACTTTTGAACGGTAGTGTACATAAATTACAGAAAATACACAATATAAATACAAAATGTAAGTAGAAAGAAAAACATGGTCATAAAAAACAAACCCATTCATCAGTAATAAGGTCCGCAATCAGCTTTCTGAATTCCCCAAGAGGCACCACAACATAACATTTAAGAACATTTTGAATGTAGTTCTTACACCATGTTTGCAGAACTAAAACCTGATTTGCCTAACTCAGTAGAGACCAAAGGAATTTCCAGAGTTAACCATCCCTGAGACCGGGTGTGGTAACTCGTATGTCTAAAGTTTAGTAATGATGTTTGGTACACTGGGACGTTTTGTAAAAGGGCTTTATAAACGAAAACATAGCAATGTATCAACCTACGTGACATCAAAGAGGATGCAGGGATGAGTACCAAAATTGTTACCCATAAAAAAAATTGCAATGAGCTATGATAAACTGCATCTAACGGCTTTAATGAAGTGGCAGCTGCGTTTATATATGACGTCACTATAGTCTAGGACCGATGGGAACGTTGACTGTATAGTCTGCTTTCTATTACTTAGCGAGAGGCAGGAACTAATTCAATAGAAGAAGCCCATTTTTATTCTCAACTTCTTAACTAACTTGTCAGTATCCTTTAAAAAAATCTGCTTGTCATCTATTCAGATGCCCGGATATTGGACACGATCAATATGGACACCATCTAAAGTACATATGCTGAAATCATCAGTTATTTTTATGTGCTCTAGAGAACAAAATATACTTAGTTTTACCTGTGTTCAGTACTAATTTCAGGTCAATTAAGTGTATCTGTAATACAATTGCCACGTCTGCTCCCCTCCGGCATTCGGCTTCGCCGGTTTACTAACAATCATTACGCGCACCTGCGCTTCATCATACCTGGACTCCATTACCTCTCTCATTCCCTTCCCGTAATCTGGCAGTCCCTTAGGTTCCTTCCCCAGGCAGTATTGTTTCTGTGTTTCATGTCAAGACGCTACCCTTATGTTGTATCGTTCCATGTTCTTGGTTGTGTTAAACTTACCACCTGGATCTGCTTCTCGACTCCCAGCGTCGACGTTACAACAATGAAGGCAGACTCTAGATCAGTTAGTGCCTGGTCAACCGTGGGGGAAGTAGCATACGAAGTGAGTATCATCGGTATACAAGTGCAGGTTACAGTTTTTTACAGACAAGTCAATATTATTAATGTAAACAGTAAAAACTGCAGTACCACAGAAAAGACCCCTGCTGAATACCTTTCGTAATATCCACGAAACCTGATTTAACACCATCAGTAGACACACATTGAGTTCTATTTGTGAGAAAAGAAATTCAACCAGTTACATGCAGCCTGGTCTAGACTAATTGAGGCAAGGCTATGAATTAGCAATGAGTGATCAATAGTATCGAAAGTCTTTGACAGGTCAATGAAGAGAGCTGCTCAGTCACCTTTTATTCATACAGTTAACCACATCATTTATAAACTAGAGAGGCTGTCACGTTCCTGACCTGTTTTCCTTGTTTTTGTATTTGTTTAGTATGGTCAGGGCGTGAGTTGGGGTGGGCATTCTATGTCATGTGTTTCTATGTTTAGGTTCATTGTCTATTAGCCTGATATGGTTCTCAATCAGGGACAGGTGTTTTACGTTTCCTATGATTGAGAACCATATTAAGGTAGGTTGTTCACACTGTTTGTTTGTGGGTGATTGTTCCTGTGTCTGTGTATGTCGCACCACACGGGACTGTTTCGTTTTCGTTCGGGTATGTGTTTGTTCCTGTTAGTACGTTATGTTCTCTAGTTCAGGTTTGTTCACAGCGTCTATTGTTTTGTAGTTATTCAAGTGTTCTTCGTGTTCGTCATCTTTTTAAAATAAATTTCATCATGTATTCCACCTACACTGCGTTTTGGTCTGATCCCTACACCTCCTCTTCAGAAGAAGAGGAAAACAGCCGTTACAGAATCACCCACCAACCAAGGACCAAGCGGCGTGGGAGAAAGCAGCAGCAGCAGCGATCGCAGGATTTCTGGACATGGGAGGACGTTTTGGACGGCAAGGGTTGCTACACATGGGAGGAGATCCTGGCTGGAAAAGATCGCCTCCCATGGGAACAGCTGGAGGCAATTAGGAGAGCAGAGGCAACCGGGGCGAGGAACTGGCGTTATGAAGGTAAGCGGCTAGCACGGAAGCCTGTAAGTTCTTGGGGGGGGGGCTAAAGGGTAGTGTGGCGAAGTCAGGTAGGAGACCTGCGCCTACTTCCCGATCTTACCGTGGAGAGCGAGAGTACGGGCAGACACGTGTTATGCGGTAAAGCGCACGGTGTCTCCTGTATGTGTGCATAGCCCGGTGCGGGTTATTCCACCTACCCGCACTGGTAGGGCTAGATTGGGCATTGAGCCAGGTGCCATGAAGCCGGCTCAACGCTTCTGGTCTCCAGTGTGTCTCCTCGGGCCGGAATACATGGCACCAGCCTTACACATTTACATTTACATTTAAGTCATTTAGCAGACGCTCTTATCCAGAGCGACTTACAAATTGGTGCATTCACCTTATGACATCCAGTGGAACAGCCACTTTACAATAGTGCATCTAAATCTTTTAAGGGGGGGGGGGGCAGAAGGATTGCTTTATCCTATCCTAGGTATTCCTTGAAGAGGTGGGGTTTCAGGTGTCTCCGGAAGGTGGTGATTGACTCCGCTGTCCTGGCTGTCCTGGCGTCGTGAGGGAGTTTGTTCCACCACACATGGTGTCCCCGGTTCGCCTACACAGCCCAGTGCGGGTTATTCCACCTCCCCGCACTGGTCGGGCTACGGGGAGCATACAACCAGGTAAGGTTGGGCAGGCTCAGTGCTCAAGGGAGCCAGTACGCCTGCATGGTCCGGTATATCCGGCGCCACCTCCCCGCCCCAGCCCAGTACCACCAGTGCCTACACCACGCACCAGGCTTCCTGTGCGTCTCCAGAGCCCTGTTCCTCCTCCACGCACTAGCCCTGTGGTGCGTGTCTCCAGCCCAGTACCTCCAGTTCCGGTACCACGCACCAAGCCTCCGCCGACTGCTTCACTTCTTGTTTTATAAAAAGCATTAATGTGTTGGGAATTCCAAATTGCACTAACACACACACTTACCACACCAGACATGCCACAAGGTTTTCTTTTTCAACGTCCCCAGGTCCAGAACAAATTCAAGGAAATGCACAGTATTATACAGAGCCATGAGTGCATGGATCTCCCTTCAATCTTATATAGCGCAAGTGAACAGCAAACCTGGTTTCAATAAACAAATAAAGCAACACCTCACGGCATAACGCATAATAATATCCCCCATGTGACCTTGTTGTTGTGATGGTGTACTGGAATGTACAGTTGGTGTAACTGATAGATGTAAAGTCTTTTGTCTGTAATGTTATTTTCGTTTTGTGTTGGAACACGTGGAGGCTCATCAGAGGACAGGAAGGACCATCCTCCTCAGTGAAATTTCATAAAAATATTGAAACATTAAAAGAAGTTATCCTTTTAAGATAAAACTATACTAAATATGTTCATATGTCACCAAATAATTGATTAAAATACAATTTTGCAATGAAGGTCTACAGTAACTTCAACAGCGCTGTCAGAGCGAGAGAGAGAGCTCTATATTGTTGCAGTAAGACTCTATACGGACCTCTTCTGGTTGATTGGCAGACTTCAGCTACATCCTCATTGGCCAGACCTGGTTATGAGTCATAGTCAGTTTCAGTTTTTGTATCAGTTTCACTATATAGTGTGGCGTATACTCCATAAAGCCAAATTTGTAAGGATTACGCAATGCAAATACACATTTAGCTACTACAAAATGGCCAAATTTGGCTGACATATTTATGCGCAGGGAAACCATTTGCATGGCTAATTGCGTTCTTGCTTTGCGCACTTACGTCAGGTACAGTATAAATGACGGTTAAACGTCATGATACCCAGGCTTCTCCCTTCACAGACAAAGCATCCAATGAGAAGACAGAGCCAGATGAGTTGTTACATCCCCAGTAGGAGAGCAGCGGTAATAACTTTATTATGAAAAAATACAGGACCACTCCACAAATTTCTTGTTAACAAACTATAGTGTTGGCGAGTCGGTTAGGACATCTACTTTGCAAGACACAAGTCATTTTTCCAACAATTGTTTACAGACAGATTATTTCACTTATAATTCACTGTATCACAATTCAAGTGGGTCAGAAGTTTACATACACTAAGTTGACTGTGCCTTTAAACAGCTCGGAAAATTCCAGAAAATTACGTGATGGCTTTAGAAGGTTCTGATAGGCTAATTGACATCATTTGAGGCAATTGGAGGTGTACCTGTGGATGTATTTCAAGGCCTACCTTCAAACTCAGTGCCTCTTTTCTTGACATCATGGGAAAATCAAAAGAAATCAGTAAAAGACCTCAGAAAAAAATGTGTAGACCTCCACAAGTCTGGCTCATCCTTGGGAGCAATTTCCAAACGCCTGAAGGTACCACGTTCCTCTGCACAAACAATAGTACGCAAGTATAGACACCATGGGACCACGCAGCCGTCATACCACTCAGGAAGGAGACGCATTCTGTCTCCTAGAGATGAACATACTTTGGTGCGAAAAGTGCAAATCAATCCCAGAACAACAGCAAAGGACCTTGTGAAGATGCTGGAGGAAACAGGTACAAAAGTATCTATATCCACAGTAAAACAAGTCCTATATCGACATAACCTGAAAGGCCGCTCAGCAAGGAAGAAGCCACTGCTCCAAAACTGCCATAAAAAAGCCAGACTACAATTTGCAAATGCACATGGGGACAAAGACTGTACTTTTTGGAGAAATGTCCTCTGGTCTGATGAAACAAAAATAGAACTGTTTGGCCATAATGACCATCGTTATGTTTGGAGGTAAAAGGAGGATGCTTGCAAGCCGAAGAACACCATCCCAACCGTGAAGCACGGGGGTGGCAGCATCATGTTGTGGGGGTGCTTTGCTGCAGGAGGGACTGATGCACTTCACAAAATAGATGGCATCATGAGGTAGGAAAATTATGTGGATATATTGAAGCAACATCTCAAGACATCAGTCAGGAAGTTAAAGCTTGGTCGCAAATGGGTCTTCCAAATGGACAATGACTCCAAGCGTACTTCCAAAGTTGTGGCAAAATGGCTTAAGGACAACAAAGTCAAGGTATTGGAGTGGCCATCACAAAGCCCTGACCTCAATCCTATAGAAATTTGTGGGCAGAACTGAAAAAGTGTGTGCGAGCAAGGAGGCCAACAAACCTGACTCAGTTACACCAGCTCTGTCAGGAGGAATGGGCCAAAATTCACCAAACTTATTGTGGGAAGCTTGTGGAAGGCTACTGGAAACGTTTGACCCAAGTTAAACAATTTAAAGGCAATGCTACTAAATACTAATTGAGCGTATGTAAACTTCTGACCCATTGGGAATGTGATGAAAGAAATAAAAGCTGAAATAAATCATTCTCTCTACTATTATTCTGACATTTCACATTCTTAAAATAAAGTGGTGATCCTACCTGACCTAAAACAGGGCATTTTTACTAGGATTACAAGTCAGGAATTGTGAAAAACTGAGTTTAAATGTATTTGGCTAAGGTGTATGTAAACTTCCAACTTCAACTGTATATGGCGCAAGTCTGAAATCACACACTATTCCCTATGTCGGGCTCTGGCCAAAAGTGGTGTGTACTATGTAGGGAATATGGTGGCGTTTGGGATCGAGCCTATGACTTACTACAGAGTTCAACAGCGGCATTTAATCATCTATCTTCTGTACTTCATTTTGTAAATAAAGTGTCCGTTCGTGGGCGTATCCACTTCCTGTTTCCGGTCTGTCAGGTCAGAGGTCAAGGGTCAGGAGGGAAGGTTAATTTGCATAGCGGACTCATGCACTACAGTTGGCTACATTCTCCCACGTCCACAACACAAACGACAATAACAAAACAAACAGATACATTTAAATAAATAAAATGACAATGTTAAAGACAGAGATCTTTGTCTAAGTGCCAACCTTTGGTTTAGATACAACAGTCATTTATCAGTTCTGTCTCGATCTTGTTCTGCACCAGCCACTAGTCTCCAAATAGGGATTAGTTATAATGTATTATATCTTTGTACATATTGTGTATGTACATAGACATGCTATGTACATATTATGACATAACATGTTCAGTAGGTTAATAAAACATATCGTAAAATTTCAAGACATGTCAGTATATTTCAGTTAAGTCTACATCAGATAAATAAACTGTGTTACTTACTCATAACATTTTATAACTATGTTATAACTGGAGGATGAGAGACTATTCCCATTAATAAAATATATCACGGCATAGCCTAAAATATATCTCTAGTACATATAGTACATACCATATATGAAGTATATTTATAATATAGTGTTTCACCATTCATATCTGAGTAACATCAGGGTCAGAGCTGGACAAAGGTCCAAAGGAAGATTCAGTAACTAAGAACCAATCATGTTAACCTGAGGCCTCAACTAAACATTTACCCTTTAAGTACACTTCAAAAAGTACCCTTCAGCAAATATACTTCACAAAGTACACTTGAGTTCCCTTACCCTCCCTCTACCATAGCTCTTTATCACATTACTTTAGGTGTGCAAAAGTTTGTTCCATTTAGCTACCGTTATCTGGAAAAAAATATATACAAAAAATAAACTAAGAGAAAATGAAGCGTCTGGTAGTTTCTCCCGGTAGAAATGAGAGCGCAGCGTTGGCAGCTACAACTGACAGTCAGGTTACCTCCAGCTGGACACTTGTGAAGGTCACTCACTCCAGAACCAGTGGTACCACTAAATGATCGATATCTTCATTATTATCATTATTAATATGAACATTCCATAAGGTCTTAATAACATACAGGTTTCATATATAGTGTTTCTGTACATGACTTTAGTTATTATTAGAGTTCAGTCTATAGGTAGCACGTAGGCACTAGTCCAGGGGTTGCCATGGAAACAGCACAGCCAGGTGTGGCGTGCCATCATTTGACAGGAAATGTCCATTAAGAAAGAGGAAGAGGCGTCGTTAACCCCCTCCCCCTTTGGATCTGTCAATTTGAAGGTTCCAGAGCCCCTCTGGTTGGGGCAGGTAAAGCAGGGTGGTTAGAGGCTAAACCAGGCTAGCTAATCTACTTTCTCCTTTATAGACCCAAAGAGGGGCAGGCTAGCAGGCTAACGTTCAGAGTCGGTCATATTAGGAGGCTAACAGAAGAGTAATTAGATGAGTTTGTTGTTTTCTAGTTTGGGGTTTCAGAATAATTCCTGCTGAGGGGAGCTGAGAATGACTGCATAGACATAATAGTTGGAAAAGGGCAGGGAGGGGCGACAGCCCAAACTCACCAAATATTATATTTCTATACAAATGTATATATTCCGAATACATATGCAAATGTATGTCACACATTAAAATACATTTACAAATGAATAAACAATACATTATTTGGCAAATGTTTTAAATTTCACATGTATCCTAAGCTGCATCCCAAAAATATATTTGAAATGCATTTTTTTCCCCGTATGGGAGATGGGAGTAGTGGTGAGTTCAGAAGACCACTAGCGGCGAAGGTGGGGAGAGGTGCGTTTTTGGGGAAAGGGGGGGTCCTTGGTCAACACCCTATTGTGGCGGTGGGTGAGGTGAAGTGCTGCCCTGGAAGGTGCCTGTAGCATTGTGGAGGGTTAGGACCCCAGAGAGCTGCCCTGGAAAGTGCCTGTAGCATTGTGGAGGGTTAGGACCCCCGAGGGCTGCCCTGGAAAGTGCCTGTAGCAGTGTGGAGGGTTAGGACCCCAAAGGGCTGCCTTGGAAAGTGCCTGTAGCAGTGTGGAGGGTTAGGACCCCAGAGGGCTGCCCTGGAAAGTGTCTGTACAATGTAAACCCCAAGGCATTTTTAACTTAAATCAATGAAATATCACTTTAACTTCAAATGTTTATGTGGTACTGACGCAAAACTAAATGAGAGGTCACATCAACTCTTTTAAGTTATGATAACAAATCTAATTTTTCCCCCGGCATGCTCTATTGCAGACAGATTTTTTTAAATAGTTTTTCATATGTGTTTTTGCATGTACATTGAGTGATTGATTAATCTTATGCTACACAAAGATACATTTAAAAAAAATCTAAACTAATCCAATCATTTACTTAGATTTTTTGGCACCCATTACTGAAATGGTTGTTCCAGTTTAAATGGTTTCTAACCCTGGCAGTCATTATAAATGCAGGTTGCGGGTAAATTAAAATGTCAACTGTTTTACACATCACTTTGCAAGCCAGCCTAATGTGATTTGCAGGTAGGGATGGCAAAAATTGGGTACGTTGTGCAGAAATCCTTCAACCAGGATTTTTTTGAAAATCAAGTAATTTTGGGAAAGCTTCCAGAAGTTTGCAACCCTATTTGCAGGCCTGATGTGGCCTGTAAACCATGAATTTCAGGCCACTGTATTAGGGTAACACTAGGCCTCAAAATAAGGCCTTATGAGATAAGTAATAAAGACTATAATTATAATGATAACATTTACCTTGGAATTCAATTGGTGAAGGTCACAGGACAAATATAAAAGGAATGAATTCAACAACCATGTCACTAACAAATACAGTCATGGTAACTCTACAATTCACTCAAAAAGGCAAGGCACACTGGGAAATTCTATTGGAGGCATGGCTTAGAGGTTCCTGTAAGTCGCTCTGGATAAGAGCATTTGCCAAGTGACTAAAATGTATATATTAAGTGCAATGAGTTTTCTCAAAAGTTTTGAGTAATGACAGCACATTGGGGCTTACAGTGTAGCAGTGTGGAGGGTTAGGACCCCAGAGGGCTGGCCTGGAAGGAGCCTGTAGCAGTGTGGAGGGTTAGGACCCCAGAGGGCTGGCCTGGAAGGAGCCTGTAGCAGTGTGGAGGGTTAGGACCCCCGAGGGCTGGCCTGGAAGGAGCCTGTAGCGGTGTGGAGGGTTAGGACCCCAGAGGGCTGGCCTGGAAGGAGCCTGTAGCGGTGTGGAGGGTTAGGACACCAGAGGGCTGGCCTGGAAGGAGCCTGTAGCAGTGTGGAGGGTTAGGACCCCAGAGGGCTGGCCTGGAAGGAGCCTGTAGCAGTGTGGAGGGTTAGGACACCAGAGGGCTGGCCTGGAAGGAGCCTGTAGCAGTGTGGAGGGTTAGGACCCCAGAGGGCTGGCCTGGAAGGAGCCTGTAGCGGTGTGGAGGGTTAGGACCCCAGGGGGCTGGCCTGGAAGGAGCCTGTAGCGGTGTGGAGGGTTAGGACCCCAGGGGGCTGAACTGGAAGGAGCCTGTAGTGTAGATGCATATGGAGGCAGATCAGTGGTCTGGAGACAGCTTCACCCCAGTCAGACACCAGAAACTCCCCGCACCATTGGACATCTCCTGCAAGGGCAGGGACAACACAGAGTGACGGACAGGCTCAAAAGGTGAAGGGTAAAGGGTGACGTCAAAATGACCTGAATGGAGATATGGAAGGACTGGTGTGATGATGATGATGAAGATGACGCTGTAGCGATACAGGGTCCCAGATGAGATTAGGTAAGAAGTAGAGGCACCTTCAGAAGGGGAGAGAGAGAGAGAGAGAGAGAAGAGAGAAAGAGAGATGAGATGAGAACTGAAGGTAAAACAGTCTACAAGTCTACAACTTGACGACTGGAGAGTAGCAATGCATATGTGTGTGTGTGCGTGTGTGTGTACGATACACTCACAAAGCTGCGTGTCGCGGTGAGACGATGGCGACGCGGGTTGATGATTGTGCCGCTCAGACTGCGGACCATTGTGCTGCTGCAGTCAATCTGGTACACACTCCTCTCCATGTTGGCATTGGGGGTGAGGGAACGAGCTGGCCCTCCTACCCCACACTGCAGCCTCCTGACCGGGCTACCACCTAGACACGCACAGGGCATAGTCTGGAGGTCAGGGATCATACTCACTATATACACACACAACTTCATACATATACTAGACACACAGCTACATACACACAACTATAGTCTGCAGTACCTACCTCTACATCCTGCCTGGAGGCTGGCCCGGTATAGGAAGTCCAGCTCTGAAAACTCTGCCTCCTCAGGGTCACAGGGGTCATGCTGCCCAGGGGTAGGCTGGGAGTTGTAGTTTCGGTAGGGGAGGTGTGGCCTAAAGGGGAGGCGGCGGTCTGGAGGTGTGTCATATGGCGTAACCACGGCATTTGGGCGGTCCATGCTCCAGGAGGACCAATGACGTGTGACGGTGTTGGCAGCGGAACCTTGATCGGGCCAATGTGGAGAGGCAGTGGACGGTGAGGGGTGGGGCTGACTGCGGGAGGAGCAGGGGGTGGGTGGGCGGTCGGAGTGTGTGTGTGGGTGCTCAGGGTTTGTATGTGAGGGTGGAGGGTGTGTGTATTGGGGGTCAGAGTAAGAGTGTGTGTGTGAGGGGGGAGCGTGTGTGTGAGATATATCCCAGAGTCTGAGAGATAGAGAGGGGAGAGAGATGGCCAGGTGTCTGCCAGCAGGTCTCACACCCCCAACCTGTAACAACTCCTCCAGGCTCATCCCCTGTCCTTCCTCACCCCTCCTCACCCGCTCCCCCTTCTCACCCTCCTCAACCTGTGCTGGGGGGTTGTTGGTGGAAGGGCGTGGGAGGGATGAGTGGAGAGGGGGCTGACCAGGTCCCAGGGTTGCCTCCTGGTAGGCTGGCCGGACCTCTTCCCCCTTCTGATTGGGCGTCAGCAGTACTTGGAGGGGGCCAGACTGTTCACTGATTGGACCACAGAAGAGAAGGGGCGGAGACACTCAGGAGCCAATCACAATCAGAGTAAATAAAGATTTAAAAAACACTTAAAATGAAAATGATAAAATATGTAGAAATAAAAGACTCTTATGTTAGGTTTATGACTGTGTAATGTAGTATTTATAGAGCTACACGGCACTACGTCACCACACATACTCACACACACCATCCCCCACCCCCCACATTAATTCTCCACATCTCCGCTGGCTGGCTCAGTAATAATTACCCAGAAGCCTTTGCAGCAGTCACCATAAATCACAGGTCTATTTTGATGAATAGAGGAGAGGAGGAAGAGAATAGAGAATACATGAGATAGAGCAGGATAGTGTATACCTGCCATCCAACCCAGCACCAGCCCCTCACAGATATCTCACCATCAAGTACTAGTACAAACCAGTCAAGATCAGCATTGCCCAACACAGACAGATACAGACACTTTCCACTCTACTGCACTACACACAGAGGAGGTTTTGGACAGGCAGATCTGGGACACACACAGAGGGGTCCTGGGGTGGTTTTTGGACAAGCAGAGCTGGGACACACACAGCGGGGTCCTGGGGTAGGTTTTGGACAAGCAGAACTGGGACACACACAGGGGGGTCCTGTGTGGGTTTTGGGGACACACAGGGGACAGTTATGGTACCTGCGATGTCCCTGGGGACTGGCGCTTCCTGTTTCCTGCTCCATATCCTGTTCCTGTGTGATTGGCTCCGCAGTGCTCCTCATGCACACAGCTACAGTCAATCCACTACGAGAATTAGCCTCATGCAGGGGGCTGAGCACAGCTGAGAATGTTGATGAGAAAGCAGGAGGAGAGATACAGAGAGAGATGGAATTAGAGAGAGATGGAGAGAGAGATACAGAGAGAGATGGAAATAGAGAGAGATGGAGAGAGAGATACATAAAGAGAGATACAGAGAGATGGAAGGAGAGAGAGATGGAGAAAGATACAGAAAGAGATGGAAATAGATAGAGATGAGAGAGAGACACAGAAAGAGATAGAAATAGAGAGAAATACAGAGAGAAATGGAAGGAGAGAGATACAGAGAGAGAAATGGAAGGAGAGAGATACAGAAAGATATGGAAATAGAGAGAGATACAGAGAGAGATGGAGAGAGATACAGAGAGAGATGGAAGGAGAGAGAGATGGAGAGAGAGAGATACAGATAGCCTTGGAAATAGAGAGAGATACAGAGAGAGATGGAGAGAGAGAGATACAGAGAGAGATGGAAGGAGAGATAGAGAGAGATGGAAATAGAGAGAGATGAGAGAGAGATGGAGAGACAGATACAGAGAGAGACGGAAATAGAGAGATATATGGAGAGAGATGGAAATAGAGAGTGATGGAAAGAGAGATAGAGTGAGAGATGGAAATAGAGAGAGATATGGAGAGAGATGGAAACAGAGAGAGATGGAGAGAGAGATACAGAGAGAGAGATAGAAATAGAGAGAGATATGGAGAGAGATGGAAACAGAGAGAGATGGAGAGAGAGATACAAAGAGAGATAGAAATAGAGAGAGATATGGAGAGAGAGATACAGATAGAGATAGAAATAGAGAGAGAGATGGAGAGAGATGGAAACAGAGAGAGATGGAGAGAGAGATACAGAGAGAGATAGAAATAGAGAGAGATATGGAGAGAGATGGAAACAGAGAGAGATGGAGAGAGAGATACAGAGAGAGATAGAAATAGAGAGATATGGAGAGAGATGGAAATAGAGAGATATGGAGCGATATGGAAATGGAGAGATATGGAGAGAGATGGAAATAGAGATATGGAGAGAGATGGAAATAGAGAGAGATATGGAGAGAGATGGAAATGGAGAGATATGGAGAGAGATGGAAATAGAGATATGGAGAGAGATGGA